>NC_060949.1:14709064-14723659 GCF_022045245.1 Lucilia cuprina | reverse complement strand
ATTCATATTAAAGAGCATAGGAGCAATTTAGGTGAGACCATTATTTCTGAAGGTATTTACAATGCTCAAGGTTTTAAGGTAGAGGTGGAGACCACCATTAGGTGTCCGGACGTAATACACCTTACGGAGAATAGTTCATGGCCAGTTTCTCCCGAAAATTACTATTTAGTTGATAAGGATTTATATCGAAAGGACAATCGCGAACTACATTACATGGAGCAAATTAGGATGGATCATTTGAATGAAGAAGAAAAATTTAACTTATTAGGGATTTTAGAGGATTATGGTGAATTATTTTATAGAACAAATTCTAATCTAACATTTACGAATGCAATAAAAAACAGAATAATTACCACGGACCCTTATGTACATAGGGAAGAAGTAAGGAAACAAGTACAGGAAATGTTGGATAACAGGATAATTATGCCTTCAAATTCACCTTATTCGGCGCCAATATGGATTGTTCCCAAGAAGGATGATGCCAGTGGGTTGAGAAAGTGGCGAATCGTTGTGGACTATAGAAAACTTAATGAAAAGACTGTTGATGACCGCTTTCCAATCCCGAATATTGAGGAAATTTTAGATAAACTTGGAAAGTGCATGTATTTTACCACTTTGGACCTGGCAAAAGGATTTCACCAAGTTGAAATCGATTCAAGGGATACGCACAAAACCGCTTTTTCAGTAGAGGGTGGACACTACGAGTTTTTGAGAATGCCTTTTGGTCTTAAAACCGCCCCCGCGACTTTTCAAAGGCTAATGAATAATATTTTAGAAGATTTAGTGAACAAAGTGTGTTTAGTGTACATAGATGATATTATAATATATTCTACTTCTCTCCAAGAGCATATGAATTCATTGCGCCTTGTTTTTGATAGACTTTTGGATGCCAACCTTAAAATTCAAGTGGAGAAATGTGAATTTTTAAGACGTGAGACTGAATTTTTAGGACATGTTATAACACATCAGGGAATTAAACCGAATCCTAAAAAGGTAGAATGTGTTGCCAATTATCCTTTGCCGAGGACACCTAAGCAGATAAAGACATTTTTAGGCCTCAGCGGCTATTACCGCAAATTCATCAGGGACTATTCGAAAATTGCCAAACCGATGACCAAATATTTGAAAAAGGACATTAAAATTAATGTTAATGACCCAGATTATATCGAGAGTTTAGAACATTAAAAACAGTCCTGACAAATGACCCAATATTAGCTTACCCAAACTTTAGCAAGCAGTTTGTTTTAGACACGGACGCAAGTAATTTTGCACTTGGGGCCATTCTTTCACAGGACAATCACCCCATTTGCTACGCTAGCAGGACGCTCAATGAACATGAGGTAAATTATAGTGTAGTAGAGAAGGATTTGCTGGCAGTAGTTTGGGCTGTGAAATATTTTCGACCGTATCTTTTTGGCAGGAAATTTATTATTAGAACCGACCATCAGCCACTGCAATGGCTATTTTCTAAAAAAGAACCAAATTCTAAATTAATTCGTTGGCGATTACAGTTGGAAGAGTATGATTACGAAATTGTTTATAAACGGGGAATTAAGAACGGTAACGCAGATGCATTATCTCGGATTGAACCACGGATAAATTTGATTGAGCGTCAAAATGTTATTCTTCAGAGCAATCTCCCATTAAATGTGTATAATAATCAGATTATCATAGAGGGAAAATCAAATCCTCTGAAAATAGTTACTACAAAAGTATTTAATAATCAAAGGAGAATGATTACGGCAAGTAGCTTTGATGAAAATGACATGTTGGCTATATTGAAAAATTATTTTCACCCAACCAAAGTGAATGCAATCTTCGTGAGTGATGAAAGTCTTTGCCGACTGTTTCATAACACTTTTTCCAAATATTTTGGTAACTCGAAGTTGAAAATTACAAGATGCGATAATTTTATTGAGGATTTTTTAGATGAAAATGATCTCACTGACCACATTAGGAAAGAACACCTTCAAAATAATCATCGTGGTATAATTGAAAATTTCTCACAACTCAGGACCAGAATATATCACCCAAAGTTGAAACTTAGAATACAGCAATTTATTAATAATTGTGACATCTGCAATATTGAAAAGTATGATCGGAAACCCATTGAACAAATGTTCAAAATTACTGAGACACCTGATAGGCCAGGACAAGTTGTGCACATTGATGTTTTTTACAGTCTGCAGAGAACGTTGTTTCTCACGATAATTGACAAATTTTCTAAGTTTGCACAGGCAATAAAAATTGAAAATAGATCATGGGTTGAATTTAGGAAAGCGCTTACAAAATACTTGAGTATTGTTGGAAATGTTGGTAAAATTGTGACGGATAATGAGCTAGGGTTTAAGGCGCTTCCATTAATGGAATTTTTGAGGGAGAGAAATATACAAATTCACTTTACATCTAACAATAATCATACTTCAAATGCGGACGTAGATGGAAGATTACCCAAGGATAAGGGACAGGATTATGGGATTAAAGGAAAAATCCATATCTAAATTGAATAGGAACCGTGAGGATTGTGAACTCCAAACTGGTCAGGTATACTTAAAACATGATAGAGGGGGTAAAAACCAGGCAAGATTTAGAAAAGTTAGAGTAGACAGATTAGATGACGATCATATCATAACACAGACAAGACATAAGTATTATAAATCACATCTCAAACGAAAAAAACATTTGCAGATGAATGAATAACTCATAAATATAACTAAATTTATTGAATTATTGATAATATTATACATAAAAACAACGGAGAAATTTCTACAATTGTAATTTCAAAACATTTTTGAATATCTTTCCCCTCAAATATAGCATATGAATATGTAAAATTGAGTATATAATTTGTGAAAATCATTTTGTAAACAAACACTATATATGTATGTAAAACAGGGCCATTGCTAGAATTTGTTAAGTTAAAAAGAACCGTTAAAAGACCTATAGATAAGAATAAATATGAGATAAAATTAGTGTGGAAATATATAATGAACACTTAAATCTATGTAAATGCTATCAAATCCTAACCATATGTCCGCAAGAGTATAAAAAAGGGAAAACGGAAGAACAACAAATTCGTCGGAGCCTCATTCAAACCATGGGGGAGTTATATGTATGAGTATATGATATGGGAAGTGAATACCCTTATTAATTTTTATCCTATAGCAACAGTTTAATTGCCCAATATTGTTTACTTACTTACATACATATATTGTGTATGTATGATAAGTAATAAACATTGTGCATTATATTCTTTTATTAATGGTTGATTATTGTTGCTGAGCGCAAATGAAGATCATGATCAGACATGCACAATCTTCCCTAATTTCTTATTTTACACACAAAGTGTAAATAATACAAGTTGGTGACAATTGTGCTTGCCTTGCTGTTTACACATCATTTCTGTATTCCCAATTTTTATTGATTGTTATTTACATACCTATTTTACATATTTCTTATAATTAGAATAATGTTGCTAAGCGATTCTCTTTTTCTGTAATCCTAATTTGTTAATTATTGTTTACGTATTTTACATATCTTCTTGCAACACTAATTTGTTGCTAAGTGAATAGGTATTTCTGCATTCCCAATTTTGTTTATGAATATAGAGTATGTACGATCATTAAGTGCAATACATATTTACATGTACGTATGTAAATATGTATTTACATTTATAATTGTTATTTCTTATATTAATTTTTGAAAACCAGAATCGAATCAGTATTAAGCAAGTGTTCAAACTGTGAAAACTTAAAATAAATTCTTAAAAGATCCTGAAAGGACAACATAAATATTATATTATATTTATTTATTTTTGATCCTGCAAGGACATTATTTAAAATAACTAAAAATATCATTTAAAATAAATAAAAATATAAATTTAAAATAAATAATAAAAATATAAACTTGTGTAAAATTGTATAATATAAAATAAACTTCATGAACTAAAGATCCTGAAAGGATTATATAATTATTATGCTAATATATTTTGATCCTGCAAGGACATCATTATTGAAAATAAATTAAAAATATAAATTTCTGTAAAACTTTATAACATAAAATAAACCTATATGTATTAAAAAAAAGAATATTAAATAAATACTTTATAATAAAATTTGAATAAAATAAAGAATTACATAAGTGTTTTATTTGAAATTGAAAACTGAAACATAATTGTTATTCTCGATCCCCAGAAGACATTTTTGGCATTAAAGTCACCTCCCAGGATAAAACACGGTCCAAGTTCATTAAAAAGAGTTATGTAATTATTTGATTTTAAGTTGTATCTTGGTGGGCAGTAAATAACTGCAATATTGCATTTTTTACAGTTTATTTCTACTGTTATTGCGATTACTTGCATTTCTACTAATGTTATTTTTTTATTTTCATAGTGCTTTATACTTTCTTTAACAAACAATGATACTCCACCTCTAGCTTTATTATGCGGATGTATTGCATTATAACATTTATAACCCTTAATATGATTATAAGTTTGATTTGTATAGTGAATTTCTGATACCAGACATATATCAATATTATGCTCTTGTAGGTAAATTTTTAGTTCCAATAGATGTTTTTGAAGACCATTAGCGTTCCAAGTAACTATATTTAAGATATTCGACATTTTTTTTTAATTTATTGAAAGTTTAGCCTCAATCTTCTTTAGGCTGTTGAATAGAATTCCATTTATTCGACTTTGTTCTTCAAGTCGTTTGTTTATCGTTAAGAGAATCGTAGAAATATTCTGGGTAGATTGTCCATTATTTTGAATAGTTTCATTTCCTTTTGATGATACTTGGGCATAAGTTTGTTTTTCCGGAACTGATTTATTTCCATTTATCATGATGTTCTTAATAGGATTATTATCTATTATATCATTTTGTATTTGTTTGCTTTTAAGGGATTGTTTTCTTATTTTGAATGAATAAAAGTTTTTATTCGAATAATTTAGTAAAAAGTAAATTAATTTTAAGACACGGGTAAAAACGGGTTTGTGTACATTACTGCACTTAAAATTCTGTAACTAAGTTCAATCTCAACCTATTTTTAATATCTCAGTAGGTTTAAAAGTTGAACCTGAGGCTTTTATAATCAGACAACAAGTTAGAGCGCTTTATTCGGCCATGTGGAATCTTAAATAAACCACCATCTACTTTATTAAAAAAATTTGTTAAAATAAGTTATTTCGTGTTTTTTAATCCTGCTATGAAGTAAAAATTTTAAAACATCAATGTATATTTATTTTCAACAATGCAAAAAAACAGAAACTTAAAAATGTATTAAAAATCTGGACATTAGAGGGGATTTCCGTATTTTACCGGTTTAGAGCTGTCACAAAAACTATAAACAGATTTAAATGGCAGACACGGCCATTACTATGTTATCACATTATTTTTAGACCGTTTCTTTCAAATTAATACTTTTAGTTTTTGACGATTAATTGTTCGAATAAATTAATATTGCCATATATCAAATAACGAATAAACCAAATAATTCTCATCAATTAACCTATTAAGAAAAACTCACTATTAAACAGTTAAATTATTGTATATACTTCTGATTCTTGAAAATATGTCATGGAAGTAATGGTCTCGCCTAAAGTAAATTAATAAAGTAGCATCACTTGAACAGCTGACTATTTTTTTTTAACTATAGTTTCTATAGAAAAATAAAATTAGTTGTCAAAGTTTGTTTTGAAAATTGTTAACAATGTTTATGTCGCCATTTTTAAATTGTGTTTTGCTATTTGTTAAAACTTGTGAAAAGTTGAATAATATAATTAAATCCTTAATATTTTCAACTTAAAAGTAATATTTTTTATTTATGTTTTGTTCACTTTGTTGTTAAAGGAAATTTTCTTAAATTTTATTTTGACACATTCTTGGATTATTCCAAAAACAAAATACATGTGTTTGTTGTAGATGTTGTTGTACAACAAGAGATGTCGCTACTTTATTAATTTATATATGTATAGGTACTAACTATATTATTTCCAATTGCGCACTTAAAAATGAAACAATTCAAAGAAATTTGTGTTCTCCAAGTCAATCAGATCTTTTTATTAATCGTTTATTTTTAAAAAATGTTCTTTCAATAAGTTTGCAGAGTTGTGTTTATTGGTAACTTTGCACCAGTGCTGCCACAGGAATCTCCTCCCAGTGAAAAATTACGATCTTTTGATTATTGAAGGCGACAGTTCTTTTTCTACCGTAAGTTCGAAGCGGAGTAGCTTGTGTGTCAGGATCCTTAGTTATGAATGCAGGTTTGAGTCTTTCCACAGAAACGTTTTGTACCGTTCCATTGACATTTATGGAAAATACTCTATCCGAAATCATTTTCACAATTTTGTGAGGTCCAGTATACGGTGGTTCTAATGGTTTCTTAACATGATCCGAACGCAAAAAGACATGACTACTTGTATATAAATCCTTATGTACGAAAATAGATTTGTTACTTCCATGATGTGCTGCAGGTTTTGCACGAACTTGTTGCATGTATTCTCTAAATTTAATCAAAAATGTTGGTGCATCATAAGATTCGTCCTCTTTCGAGAAAAATTCTCCGGAAAGGTTAGTGTAGTTCCGTAGAGCATTTCAGCCGCGGATGCATTGATGTCTTCCTTGTACGACGTTCTAAGGCCAAGTAGAACTGTAGGCAGTAAGGTTATCCATGGAGTTTCATTTGTGCACATGAGAGATGCTTTTAAAGTTCTGTGCCATCTTTCAATCATTCCGTTGGATGCGGGGTGGTATGGTGTTGTTCTAATGCGGTTTGATCCAATCAGTTTAGAAAGGGCTGCAAATAAGATTCGAATTGAGTTCCTTGGTCTGTGGTATTTGAAATCCACGTTGAATAGAAAAGATCTGCCAAGGTTTCTGCAAACATGTCCTTCATAGGTGCGATTTCGGGCCATCTACTAAAACGGTCTATCATTGTTAAGCAGTATTTATACCCTTTGCACTCAGGAAGAACAATGATGTCTATGTAAACGTGATCGAACCTACAAGATTTTGGAAACTCGCCTGGAATTATGTGATTATGTCGTGTAATTTTGGCTCTTTGGCAGTCAACACACTCTTTAACCCATTTGACGATGTCGCGGTTCATTGAGATCCAGACATATTTCCTACGTATTTGTTTGAGAGTATATTTTGATCCAGGATGTGCTAGCGAGTGTACAGAATCGAATATCTTCCTATGAAAATTTATTGGGATGTATGGTCTATTTACATATGTGGAAGTATCACAGATCAAAACGAGTTCTGGTTCTACATTAATACGTCCAAGTTCTAATGATGTTGTATTACTATTGAAAAGTTCCTGCAATTCAGTGTCGTTGTTTTGTGAAAGTTGAAGATCCTCCAAAGAAATGTGAGTTGGCATGGTTATCTCATTGATCCGGGAAAGTGCATCTGCAGCAGTATTGTTATTTCCACTAACTGTTGTCAACCTTAGTGGTGCATTTGGACTAAGAAAATTCAAAATTGTGGCGTTTGCCAAACAATTTTTGCAAGATGTAAATGAATCTTTGAGAAGTGGTGTCCAACTGATTTGGCGTAAATCATTTTTCTTCCCACCTTTAAATAAATCGTTAAGAGGTGACTGAAGCTCAGCTGCATGTGGAATAAATTTTCTATAAAAGTTTAGAATACCAACAAATCGTCGCATTTCCAATATCGTTTTCGGTTCAGGATGATTTCTAATGCTAGAAATACGATCTTCAGGTGGTTTCCACCCATTAGATGAAATTTCGTAACCCAAAAATGTTATGCTACTTACACCGGATTCACATTTTGAAGCATTAATAGATAAGTTTGCCTGTCTAAGTTTATTGAGTACGTCATGTACATGTTGCTGATGTTGATTCTCATTTTCCGAAAATATGAGAATATCATCTAAATAGCAAAAAACAAAATCCATGTTGCGAAATATTGAGTCCATGTATCTTTGGAAAGTTTGAGTGGCGTTTCTTAAACCAAAAGGAATCACTACAAACTCAAACAATCCGAACGGTGTTTTGATAGCAGCTTTCTCGATGTCATTTGGATCCATCGGTATATTATAGTACACCTTGTTGATATCTATTTTCGAAAATATTTTTTTGTCATGCAATTTTTCACCAACGTCATCCAGCCGAGGAATTGGATAGCGATCCGGTATTGTGTGTGCGTTCAGTTTCCTTTAATCTCCACAGGCTCGCCAGCCACCAGTTTTCTTTTTAACTACATGTACGGGGATGGACCATGGGCTGCTGGATGGTCGTATTATACCTAGCTGAAGTAGTAAGTCAAATTCTTCCTTCATGGTTTTTAACTTTTCTCCAGCATAAGGCTGGCAATCAACAATTATCCGATGGCATACTGTTGATGATGTGGGAAGCTTATATATGTTGGCACCTGTAAGATTAATAAATTCTCTCATAACATTGTGTAACTTGTACTTATCGTCGAGACACTTGTCTGTTGCGTGTGCTCCAAACTTCCAGTTGTATTAAGTGATGTAAGAGAGTCGATTAACTTTGCCGATTTAAGGTCCAAAATTAAACCATGGTGTTAGAGGAAATCTGCCCCTATAATGGCAGCATGTACATTTGCTATAATAAAATACCACCTGTAAATTCTTCTAAGGCCTATGTTAAGATCAAGTTGTTTGATTCCGTATGTCGATATTTGTGTTCCATTCGCAGCAAACAATTGTAGTTTGTCCGAAGCAATACAATTTGATTTCATAAAATTTTTGGGAAAACAGAAACTACGGAACCGGAGTCAATCAGGAATTTTGTTCCTGTAGTTTTATCGAAAATATGTAATCTTTTTTATCGCTGCCGCCAATACTGTTTATTGACGGCAGCTGTTGGCGTTTTCCGGCATATTACCAGATGTTTGTCCATTAAATTCACAAGGTTGTTGACATAATGTCAACAACCTTGTGACATTTACGTGATGATGCACCAAATTTTATGTGGTAGTAACAAACTTTTTGTTTTTGTCGTTGACTTTGACTTCGAGATCGGTTTCGGCTTGGTCTATTGTTGTTCATGTTTGCATTCACTGAGATGTCACTTAATTTTTGAATCACCTGATTTATTGCCGTCTCAAGAGCTGAAATTCTTGCTTCCAAAGTAATAATTTTTGATGGACCAATTGCATCACAAAATGATTTGTCCGTTGATGATGATGTTGACATTACGTGATGAGTGGACGAAGAGTTATCAATTACTCTGTCTGCAATTTCGGACAAATTTTCCAAGCTTTGACCTTTGCACACAGAAATAATGCATCGTACATTGTCCGGCATGCGTTGCATCCATAATGTTGTCAAAGCATCGTCCGATACGTTTGCGCCTGCCAAATTTCTCACCTCACGTAGTAATTGACTAGGCCGTCTGCCGGAGAGATCTAAGCCAGTGACTAGTTTCAGAAGTTGTCTCTCCTTTGTTTCACCAAAACGAGCTATTAATTCCTTTTTCAACTTGTCGTATTTACCAGATGCTGGCGGATTCTTTGCCACATCAGCTATTTGATGAAGGGTGTTTGGATCTAATGCAGTAATAATCGTGTAATATTTTGACAGGTCGGATGTAATACGGTTGACGTGCAAAAGTCCATCAATTTGTGTAAACCATAATTCCGGGTCACTTGTCGAAAAACGTATGGCACTAATGGATTCTATAGCTGGTGATGCTAAAATCGGTAATGATTTTGATGGTGCTGCTTTGTCTTCGCCTTCTGCTGGTGGTGCACTAGTGGCACTTTTACCTTCCTCCTGAGACATTTTCCTCTTTCGTTTCAATTGTTCACTAAATTTAGCAACGGGGTCACCAATATATAGGTACTAACTATATTATTTCCAATTGCGCACTTAAAAATGAAACAATTCAAAGAAATTTGTGTTCTCCAAGTCAATCAGATCTTTTTATTAATCTTTTATTTTAAAAAAAATGTTCGTTCAATAAGTTTGCAGAGTTGTGTTTATTGGTAACTTTGCACCAGTGCTGCCACATTTACTTTGGTCTCGCCTATACATCTACAGCCATTTGGAGAAACATATTTCTGTTGCTAAATATCTCTAATAAGTTCTTCAGCAACAGTCATACACTAGTTCATTGGAACGTATGCATTTTGAACTCGTGAAAAGTCTTAAAAATAGCAATTTCTATACAAAGTAAATAATTTCACATAAAAACAAATTTATAATATTTGAGAGAAAAACTGTATAAAAAATTAAATAGAGTGGAGTTAAAAGGAGTCAAAATTAATATAATTAAGGGGAAATTATATATAATAAAGGGGGAGAAAATGTTTGTAAAAAAGCAATGAAAACTTTCAACTTTCTTTTATTCGATTAATAATTAATTTTTATATAAAATTATAATTAATAATTTTAAATTATCCCATTATTAATCGGCTAACCTAAAACCTTAAAACATTATTTGTCGAATAAAAACCCGAATAATTGAATATCCTATTTGTTTATTTGTTTGTGCATCAATCAAGACTAAACGGTTGAACCGATTATCTTTGATTTTGGAACACAGAAATAACTATGTCTTGAAGCGTCAATATGCTTTATAACGAAAATTTTTTAAATGGCGACTGAACTGATGAAAGTTCAAGTATTTATATTTAGGAAATTGGCAGAGTGGAACCTCCCATATGAAATAGACACAAAATTTCTTTAATCGGGAAACTGTAAAAGCTAGAATCTTCAAATTTAGCACGAAAAATTCTAATTCAAATGGATGAAAATTTTGGGGAAAGTGGGCGGACTTTCATATATATCTGGGATATTATTAGATTATTCAGATTTTTCATAGGTTATTTAAAATCCAAATGAACGTTTGGAAAACTTTCAATAGTTGGCGTGGCATCTCCCGCATTAAGTAAATACAAAAAATTGTACATCTGGAAAGATATTAGTCATAAAAATCATTAAGTGACGTTTTTATTTATAT
This sequence comes from Lucilia cuprina, assembly GCF_022045245.1. Taxonomy (NCBI): domain Eukaryota; kingdom Metazoa; phylum Arthropoda; class Insecta; order Diptera; family Calliphoridae; genus Lucilia; species Lucilia cuprina. The sequence continues at coordinate 14,712,705 of NC_060949.1, read as the reverse complement.
TGTTTTAGGGTAGCAAAGCACACTGGGTATAGCTAGTTAGATACATATCGTCACCCTATATTCAAAAAGTGCGAACTCAATTTTGGTTAAAATGAGTTTTTGATGCCAAAGGATTCCGCTATCCATTGTCCACGTCTGTTTTATTATATTATTGAAAATTTTGTTGTCTAAGTAACAAGAAAAAATTGAGTCCATTTGGTCCGGTATTCAAAAAAAGGCGGACCAAGGTATGGTAAATTTTGTATCACTAAATTTTTAAATGCCTATAACTCGGATATTATAAGAGATAAGTAGTATGTCCAAGCATGTTTTTTCAAGATCTCGTCGCGCTTTCAGAAAATATAGAAATCTTTGTATTTGGGTGAAAAACAAAAAAATGGCACAAGTTTAAAAATTTTACATGTCGTAGGTACCCTACTTTGAGCCGCCACAGCTCCGTCCCTGGGGCATCTGCGGGGTTCATCTTCAAAACTTATACTCCTTGGCTACGCTCACGCCAAATTTTATCCCGATCGGATCAGCCGTTTAGAAACGCCAGATTTATTTCCAAAAAATTTCCATTCTGCCCCACTGTGCAGTCTCAGATAAATACTATTAAGATCTCTATATGTTTCACCATTCTCATGATACAAATTCTATAGTACTAGAGTTGTCCAATGAAGCGATTGGATTATAACATATTTCCTCTTTTTTAATTACACTAGTTTGAATTGAAGGAGATTCAAATAAATCCAGTTCACTATTCATCTAGACATTTTAAGTTTCCAAAAAATATATATATTTTTTAACTTCTTTCTTTCAAACCTTGAATTTATTATGTGGGTTTTGTTTTAAACGTTTAAGTTTTATAGGATTTTCTTTGCCTTTCTGCATTGTTTTTATTTTTTCAATTGTAGCATCTTTAATATTGTTTATCACTTTTCTTTCTTGATTAAAAAGAATATCTTTCACTGGTTTTGTTCCGATTTCCTCCAAAATTTATTTTCCAATATCTAATGACTCATTTTCTCTGCATATGATCACGTTTGTCTCCATCGGCCGGATGTTTTCGCATTATGTGAAACCCAGGTATCTGAGAATGATGATCCACAAGATTTTTATATACCCTGGTATCACCTCCTATTGCTTTTTAATTTCCATCGGGGCATTGCTATTTACATCCGCAAGTAAGTTGTGTACCAGTGCCAGCAACCACTAGACACGTATGACACTTAATTTAACTCTCTATGGGTCAAGTTCAAAGTCAGGATACACTATTTGCACTTCGGGTTTCTTTACAGAAGTCCAAATACGGGAAGGGATACTTCCATATCAAACTTCGATGCCCTTTCCGATTCCATGCTGAAGATTCTTGAAAGTTGTCCGAACAGTGAAATTGTAGTTGCTGGTGATTTTAATGTTTACAACTCTTCATGGCTTCGCCATTCAAGTCACATAACTCCAGAAGGCCATTATGCTGAACTATTCGCCGCGCACAACCATCTTGCGCAATTAGTGAATGAACCAACGCATATCTCATGCGTTGAAGGGAACCAATATAATACCCTCGATCTTGTGGTGGTGGTTCTAGATATTTCCAAGGCGTTTGATAGAGTGTGGCATGGTGCACTTGTATCGAAACATACTGCAGTTGGTGTCGGAAATAACTTCACTCGATTTATTTCGAACTTTCTCAGTGATCGCACTATACGAGTTTTTATAGATGGGATCTCTTCAAACGAGTTCAAGATTAATTAAGGGGTACCGCAAGGCTCCGTTCTTTATAATACCCTATATCTTATCTTCATAAAAGACCTTCTATGTCAAACTTCCAACTCTATCACCTCTTTTGCGGATGACAGCAATATCTGCTATTCCTATTTATTCAAATATTGGCCAAGCCCTCTAGAGATTGGCCTAATGACGACTTGATAAAAATCTCTGAATGGGATCGTGTAAACATAGTCGATTTTAACGCCCGCAAGACTCAACATAACACATAAACGTATGGTACATAATATTAGTCCATCTATATTTATGGTTGGTGTAAATATTAATTAAAATACAGTGCGATGTCCGATGGACCAAACACATTTTCCAACTGTCGAAAGAAGAATTCAAGTGTTTTTTGAAACGGTGTAAGACAACTTCACTCCATCCGATCTTCTCACTATTTACACCACTTATATACGACCGAAAATGGAATACAACTCCCATATATGGGCCGGAGCTTTGAAGTCTAGTTTGGAGCTACTAGACCGCGTACAAGAGAGGGCGAAGGTACTTATCGGCGACAGTAGGGTATCCAACTCTATTGATTCACTGGAGCTCCGTCGCAATGTGGGGTGTATTTCACTGTTCTATCGATACTATAATGAAATGTGTTCCTCTGAAATTAGGGAACTCGTTCCCGATACCCGTATATTTTTACGTAGCCCACGACTGTCTTCAAGAACACACCCATTTGTGGTCGATTGGCCAGTGGACCGCACAACACATTACAGGAAAAATTCATTCTTCAGCCGCACTGTTCGTATGTGGAAGTATTCCCCGCCACTTTCGATGTTAAAAGGTTTAAATCAAATGTCCACAAACACTACTCCTTCTATCCTCCCCCCAAAACCTATTTTCCTAGTTCCAGCACAATGCACTGCATGAGTAGGGGTCATCCCCTGAGTGCTGGTCCAAGAAAAAAAGTTAATATAATTTTTTAATGATGATGTTGAATATATTTTCAAACATTTAGTTTTTTTGCTCCCCACATGCCGAGGTTTAATAATATCTGTGTAAATAAATACAATTTCGTTTACATCACTTGAATTAACATTATTAAAATAATGCGAAATGTTACTGGAAAATTTATTTAACGAAAATTTGTTTACGTTCTACGTTCACTTTATTTAAGCTTTCGTTGGCTTTTTCTTTTAATGATACGTTAGTTTGTGGAGTATTATTTGTTGTATTATTAATATTTAAATTTGTTTCCTTCTCATTTGATGAATCCATAAGTTCCTTAAATTTTGATTTAATGTTATCATGTTCAGTAGTACTCAACTTTGATATAGTTGTTACTTCATGTTTTGTAGATTTATCCAAATTTGATATATTTCGCTTTTTATGTTTTATAATATTTTTTTATACCCTTCACCTTCGTGAGAAGGGTATATATAATTTTGTCATTCCGTTTGTAATTTCTATAATATAATTTTCCGACCCTATAAAGTATATATGTATATTCTGGATCCTTATAGATAGCGGAGTCGATTAAGCCATGTCCGTCTGTCTGTCTGTCTGTCCGTCTGTCTGTTGAAATCAGTTTTTACAGGACCCCAGATATCGGCGAGATCCGAATCTTCAATAATTCTATTAGACATGCTTTTGAGAAGATCGCTATTTAAAATCAGCAAAATCGGTCGGTAAATAACGGAGATATGAGCAAAAATCCGAGACAACCTCTGAAAATTTCATCAAAAATTATAAAAGCAACAATAACACTGTATATAGAAAAAGATGTACACGTGTGTGTGTAGATGTATTTGGTTTTATTCAGCTGAGTATTTTTTTGTATGATTGGAATCCAAACATACAAAGTATACACAGCAAAAAAATATGATTTGCATTTTTTGTTAAAATAAAATAATTTTCCCTTTTGCTTTGCAAAT
>NC_060949.1:14690801-14708964 GCF_022045245.1 Lucilia cuprina | reverse complement strand
GGAATTTTTGATATTGCAGATATATATACATTTACAATAATGATATTTATTTTATTCCATTACGATGAGGGTAGCGAAGCACACTGGGTATAGCTAGTATAATATAAAATTCTTTTCCTTGATCTGAATGTGTATTTTTGGGAGATTTTGCTTTATTTGATTTTACAATATGTTTTAATGCTTTCGATATTTCTATTCCAGTTTTAGTTTTTAATGGTAATACATATGCATTTTTTGAAAATACATCAATTACAGTAAGCATATATTTAAAAGCTCTATTATATTTTGCAAATGGTATCATCTCCATCACGTTTAAAGTTTTTTTCTTGCTTGATGATGAAGCTCATTTATAAGAATTTGTGTTAATAATATTGGCTTGACTTTTTAATTTAACAATGTTTATTGTTCAATATTTCGATAAAAAGTAAAAAACAAATTGAAAAATTCTGATTTACAAAAACATATTTCACAATGGATAAATTGATTTTAAATTACAAAGTACAAAAACTAAAAGTAAAGTATTTAAGTTGAATATAAGAATAATATATCTCGACACGCCTCCTCAACTTAAATGGTTACTTGAATACCCATTGATGAAATGCAAAAATTATGTTTAATGTTGGGTAGTGGTTTTGTTAAAACGTGTGCCACCATCTCGGAAGTCGGCTTATATTGGACATCTATTATTTTGTCTTCAACAGCTTGGCGTATAAAATGGTATTTATAATCTATATGTTTGGTCCTTGAATGATGGCCTCCAAATTTGGCCATTTGTTGCGCACTTTGGGAGTCAATGTATACTATAGTTGCATTATCATTTAAGTACTCCAATTCACTTAGTAGATATCTCAAGTAGTAAGCTTCTTTAGATGCTTCTGCAAGAGCGATATATTCCGACTCAGCGCTAGAGGTTGCTACAACACGTTGTTTTCTTGATTCCCATGAAATGGCACCACCTGCTAGGGAGAAACAAAAATCAGTTTGAGATTTTCTGTCGTTAATGTCTGTGGCCCAATTTGCGTCAACATAACCAACTAATGGTAAACTATCTTTGCGATAAACTATTTTAAATTTCTTTGTCGTATTCAAATATCTAACAATGTATATTGCAGCAGTCCAGTGTTGTTTATGTGGATCCTGGCAGAATTGCGACAACATGTTTACACTACATGATATATCAGGACGACTATAAACTGAGAGATGAACCAATTATTTCTTGATATTTTGTCTTATCAACACTTTCTGCCTCTCTTGGTATTTTCGGGTTCTTTTCCAAGTTAAGTTTTGGTTGAATTGGAATTATTGTTGGCTTTGAGTTTTCCTGACCATATTTCTTAATTAGATTTTCTATATATCCAGGCTGTGATATTGCTATCATATTTCTTCCTATTTCTATCTCCAATCCGATGCAATGCTTAGGCTCTCCTAAGTCTTTCATTTCAAAATTACATTTTAAAGCTTTTATTAATTTCTCAACATGCTTGTCGTTATTTGACGAACATAAGAGTCCAAATAATCAACACCATATTCTTGCGAGTATCCTTTTGCAATAAGTATCGCCTTTCGTTTCTCAATTGTTCCATCAGTTTTGAGCTTGGTTTTAAATAACCACTTACAGTTAATTGGTTTTCTATTCTCTAGTAATTCGACTAAATCCCAAGTCTCATTTCTGATCAATGAATCATATTCTTGTTTCATAGCAGCTATCCATTCTTTAGAATCACTACATTTTAAGGCTTCTTTAAATGTTTTTGGATCATTTACATTTCATACTTCAATTATTCCAAGACCTTAATCGCTCTTTGATGGGAGTTACAAATGGTTTTGACACTTCTTTTTGTCGATTTTCTCAATTTGTTCCGAACTATCAAAGAATTCATCGGTTTCTACTTGTTCTTCAATTTCAAGTGGTTCATCCATTTCTGCTGTTTCAACTTCGTTATTTATTTGGTTATCTTTGTGGCTATTTATTCTCAAATTACTTTTCTTTCCTTTAATATCATTACTAAATTCATAAAATTTCGGTTCATTCTTCTCATTACTGTTTAAATTCATTGAAGATGAACTTCAATGAATTTAACATCTCTACTCTTTAATATTGTAGATGTTCCCTCTTTCCATAATATATAGGCTTTAGATTTTTCATCGTAGCCTACTAAGACACATTCATAACTACGAGCTTCAAACTTAGATTTTCCCGGTTTATTATTTAATGCAAAAGCTCGACGACCTATTCTACGAAAATGTCGAATTGATGGTACTTTTCCCGACCATAATTCTTCTGGTGTTTTTTTTTATTTAAACTTATTGGGCATCGATTTCTAATGTAAGCTGCTGTACGTATTAATTCTGCCCATACAAATTCTGGAAATTGCGATTCCAACATAAAACACCTAACCATTTTTACTAGAGTCATGTTCGTCCTCTCAGCTACTCCATTCTGCTGAGGAGTGTACTCTACAGTTAATTGACGTTTTATTCCAGATTCACTAATATATTTTAAAAATTTTTTCCTACTAGTTCAGGTGCGTTGTCACTTCTGACACATTTTATTTTCTTGCTTTGTTCTAATTCAATACTATTCTTGAATTCTTTAAATACGTCTAAGTATTCACTTTTATGGCGAATAAAATATATCCAAACCTTTCTTGAGTAGTCATCAATGAATGTAGCAAAATACAACTTCTTCCTGGCAGATTCGACCTTCATCGGTCCACATAGATCAGTATGAATCAATTCTAAGATTTTTGTGGTTGGTTTCTCATTTTTCTTAGGAAATGGCTCTCTTGTTTGTTTTGCTTGAATGTATGTAGTAAATTTTAACTTTGGCTTATTATCGAATTTTGGTAAACCATGTACCATTTCTTTCCGTTTTAACAGCGTTAAATAGGGCATCTCAATAAATGTGAATTGAGATTTCCTAATCTCTTGTGCCACAACTCTAAATTTGAATTTGATTCTGCCGTTTTTCTACAAATGTTGTTACATTTTCTTTCTGACTTGACTAAATAAAGATTATTTTCATTTCTTGCTTCTATATATATAAAGCTATTCTTTGAAATTTCAGCATTACAAACTTTCATCAAAATATTAAAACCTGCATCTGTCAACTTTGTTGCCGATATTAAATTACTTTTGAGTTCAGAAATATACAAGGTATTGTATAGGTTAAAAAGCGCCCTTCGATTATCTAACATAAGATTTAACTCAACTGTACCAATCCCTTTCACTTCAAGCTCTTTATTGTCTGCTAATTTTACATTTCCTTTGTAACTAGGATCAATTTTAATGAATGAAGATCCATTATAAGACATATGGGAAGTAGCCCCACTGTCAATGCACCAGATGTCAAATTTAGCAATTCTCACATTATTGGCTCTACATTCTTCTTCACAACCTTGTGCACTATCAATTATATATATTATATTTCTGTTGCATCCTGATTTTATTGTGTTCTGACTATACACTCTTTTGCCTTATGTCCCTTGCGACCACATTTATTACACTTATAAGGAAATTTTACTTCGGACATACCTGTTTCCTTCTCTTTGGGTTTAAATTGTTTCGGTTTCCATTTCTTTACCTTTAATGCATTTTGTTCATCGTCTTACGTTCAGATTTATCTCCAATTTCAAGTAATCTTGATCTCAAAACACACAACGATGGAAATTCGCTAGACGTATCAAACGCAGCACGTATATATTGATCACTCAAACCATCAAGTAAAATTACAACAAGGAAACTTTCAATTCAATTAGGCTTTGCGCCTAATTGACTTGCGGTCATACGATTCTTGCAGATAATTCCATACCTCAGAGGCTTTCTTAAAATTTTTAACCATTCTTACAATATTTGGTTCTATTGCTATGATCAGCTCCGAACGAGCATCTTGTTCCAAATCATCAAATGTACATTGATCTTCTAACGATTTCTGATATACACGTTTTTGCTCTTCTGTTGCTTGAGGTGAGATTTATTGAACCAGCGGCCTTTCTAAATTTCCCAACACAAATTGTAACAATCTTGCCTTATGGTGGATTGCTTCCATTTGTGGTCTCCACGTTCCATAATTGGTACCATTCAACAACGGAATTCTTCCGTTCATCGACGACATTTTGCAGCACTCTGATACTTATTTATTTTAGTGTGTCAAATAATTTTTCAAAATTTATTGTCCTCAATCCATCAACGTATGATAAATTTAAAATAAAAACTATGGATTCTGATTTCCTAAATCGAAATCTTTTACCAATATATGGATGGCATACACTCAAAGATATCAACAAATGGTACTATATTAAACAAAAACATATTGAAACTCAAACAATGAAACCAGAATCAAGCAGTATTGGAATACAGACAGAAATTTACCAGAGGATGTTTATACTAATAATGATATTGATGATCAATTTGATATGGATACAAAAATTCAACCCAACTTCTGCATCTTCAGTAGCTAAACGACTTTAACATTTTTCCAATAAAGGTTCACCAAAAATAAGAATACTATCAAAAGATGAAAATCATAAAAATTATTTACGATATCAGTATTCTCCTCGTGTAACTATAAATCGGAAGAAACTAGATTATAAAGTTAATGATCTACAATGGCAAAACGTTTAAAATAAAACACATTTAATAATATTAAAAAATATATAAAAATTGTTTTATTATTACTTACTCATTATAATTTAATTTTTAAAATCAACCATCTATGTTCATTAAATAATCATCATCAGACGAATATTATAAAAATTCTACATAATCATTATCAGGGAAACCAAAATATGCAAATGCATGTTTTTTGTGGTGCGTCGTATGAACTCACGGATAAGATATTTACACGTTTCAGACCAATTTGAGAATTTTGGCATCGATTTGTTAGAGCATATTTTTGCATATTTTACCCATAAGAGCATAATTTTGCATGATTTGACATTTTAGCATATTTAAAGCATATTTTACTCTTTTGGTGCATATTTTGACGTTTTCGCTTTTTTTGTTTTTATGCATTTTTAATTTTCTTTTCAAAACTTTATTTAAAAAAAATAAAATTCTATTTTTTTCATTTTTTTTTTTTAATTTTTTAGCCTTTTTTACAATTTAGTTTTTTATTCAATAAAGCATTATATTTTAAATCGGACATAAAACCGATTACTTTTGATTTCATGATACCAATCCATTTTTATAGTTTAAAAAACTAATTATTGGAATTTATGACAACACCGAATAAAATGTCAGTTTAAAAGCTATGAATACAATTGGAAGAAATGTGTCAAACTTTGTTGTTTGAAATATGTTTTTTGGGGACCAAATGGTTTCATGTTATTTATTGGTTATCTCAACGTAAAACGGAATTCTATTATACTAGTTCTTCAAACTATGAGATGAAACATTTATAAAAAAATGTTGTAGTATATAGAATATGACATTAAACATTTATTATTTCATTACAATTTCAGTCTTTTTGAGCTTTTCAATGTTAAAAAATAATAAAAAATTTTATTTTTAGAGCATATATTTTAAATTTTAAGAGCATATTTTGAGTTTTTTACGGCATATTTAAAGCGCTTAAAACACTTTTTTTAGAGCATGTTTTCGGTTTCCCTGATCATTATCTATATTCATGAAAATATCAGACATAACTCAAAGCTACTTTATACAACTTCTGCGTATATAGCTGGTGAATCATAAATAATCTTTTTTTCAAATAATTTTTTTTATAATCTACAACTGAGAAATTTTCCATTCAAAACTTTTTTACTCCTTCAGATTTTTTCACCTCTTTCATGCCAACTGTTTTATATGAATACATTTTAGACTGAAGTCCCACAAACTCTTTTATAATTTTTCCATTATTCTCATCCTTCATCATACCCAAGATTTTTTTTATTTAAAAGAGGAATGTTAAATATGTTATCAAGTTGATACTCAGATGTATCAAACTTTAAACGTATACGCATTCATATTCTCCGTATGGGAGATATTCAGACATTGCCCAACGGTAAAGGTTATTAGCATCTAGGTACATTAAGAATTCCGAGGGTTTGGTTTGATCAAAATCGTCCAAGTATTTATTATTTGCCTTGGAATATCGTTTAGAGCATTGGACTAGACCATCTCTGATACCATCTTGTATAAAGTTATACATATTAATATCGTGGTCCTAAGCATGGCATCCCACGATAATCCTGTATAGTACTGACATTTTTCTAAAATTTTGAAAAATGTCTGTTAGAAGGAGAACATCTGTTTATACCCTACACCACTTTAGTGGGGAGGGTATATTAGGTTTGTGCTGATGTTTGTAACATACAAAAATATTCGTCGTATACCCACCTTAAAGTACACCAATCGCATTGAATCATTTTCTGAGTCGATTAAGCTATGTCCGTCCGTCTGGACATAGCAATAACAACAATAACACTTTTAAATTTTACATAAATAATATTGAAGAAGACTTAACTCCCCCTACCAACATTTTTAAGGATAGGGCCATATTTTGCCCTACTCCCATTTGAGCCCTCTCCAAAAATCTCTTTTTGCCAAAAAAAAGTAAAAATATTCCGAAATAAAGTTAAAAAAAGAAAATGCTTTATTTTTTTAATAAAGCCTATTCTTAACATACCTACTAGAGTATTAAATTATTCGGGTTATTGTCTTATTCGGTTTATTCGACAAATAATTATTTGAGGTTTTACGTTAGCCGGTTAATAATAGGATAAATAAAAATTATTCGGTTATTCGAACAAAAGGAAACTAGATGTTACTATTGCTTTTTACAATAATTTTCTTCATATTACACCCTGTAACAATTTTGAAAAAAAAGCTCTTAAATATGGAAAAGTTGATAAGCATGTGAAAATAGATTATACTTATTATACTTCAAACAAATATTTAAAATATTTATATGCATTTTATGATGCTAATATTGGTGTCAAATGGAAGCTGGTAATCTGTACATTCTATCTACATATGTAGATAGAATGTATCTACATATGTAGATATATTTAAAAGAAATTACATTTAAAAAGGTTTCATTTTCGACACAAAAACTTTTAACTACTTTTTTGTGACAAATTATCTTTAAGATTTCCAATTCTTTCTTGATGATTTGAAATAAATTATATTATTTCGAAGCAGAGGAACTTTCATTTGAAATTAATATTAATGCTAACTTTTTAATCATCTTTTGAAATCGGTTGTCTTTTAAACTTTAAAGTCCTTTAAAGAGCCGATTATGAAAAACTGAGTACACAGAGTTAATACTAATGGTCACAGTTTCCTGTACGCATAGATTTTTCATGTTTGAAAATAACTTTTGCACGGTTTATAAACAAAATTATGATTTTCACTTCTTTCACTTTATTTGTATGTTTAGTTCTTCTCAAATATTATAAACCATTCCTGTTTATGTGAAATGCTTTTCTATATAAAGAAATTACTGTTTTTAAGATTTTCAACGAGTTCTAGAATTCATACGTTGAAGAAATAAAGGCTATATAATTATTTTCATGATTTCTTTTCAAAAATTATCAAATAAATTTTCTTTATTATAGAAAAATTATTAAGAAATTAAGAAAAGAAGAAAATTTATAATAAAACAAGTGTGAATTTATAGTCGGACATTGCCGACCATATGATACCCTACACCACACAGTGGGGCAGAATGGAAATTTTTTGGAAATAAATCTGGCATTTTTAAACGGCTGATCCGATCGGGATAAAATTTGGCGTGAGCGTAGCCAAGGAGTATTTGAGTTTAAGTTTTGAAGATGAACCCCGCAGATGCCCCAGGGACGGAGCTGTGGCGGCTCAAAGTAGGGTACCTACGACATGTAAAATTTTTAAACTCGTGCCATCAAATACAAAGATTTTTATATTTTCTGAAAGTGCTCGACGAGATCTTGAACATACTACTTGGACATACTACTTATCTCTTATAATATCCGAGTTATAGGCATTTAAAATTTAGTGATACAAAATTTACCATACCTTGGTCCGCCTTTTTTTGAATACCGGGCGTAAATTTTGACCAAAAAAATTCAGATCAATATCATTTACAGATCCAAAACTATACGTTTTTTAATTTAAAAATTCAAAAAATTTTAGATTTTTGCCGTTTTTTGCCCAAAATGTGTCTTAACTCTTTTATTAACAAAATTAAATTTTCTTTAAGAACATACAACAATTTTATAGTTTTCTAAAAGGTATCTTTACGCAGAACGCTTTGGCGTAAAAAACTTGTCATATTTTTTGAAAGTGTTGCCACTGCGTCCTTCCGAATATGACCTATTTTTTATCAAAACTTCAGCTTTGGGCGACATGTTCTAAAATCCCAAAGCTGGGATCAAAAAACTGAAAGCAGTTTGGAAACCTCAATATGTTTTCTATTTACTCCAAAAGTATTTTCCCAGCCCTGAAAGAAATGTGGACCCTATGGGCAAAAATGGAATTTTTTGGGATTTTCATTCCTATTTTTGGGAATTGCGGGATGCCCTTTGACCTTTTCAAATTTTTTTTTTTGCATTTTCTTATTTGAAATGACAAATTTAACAAGCGTTGAAGATTTCATTGAGTTTTGTTCATTAATAAAGATTTTGTCATACATATATTACATATTTGTTAAATTTCTAAAACTATGATTTATATCAAAATTTTAATAGGGTCGCAGATAACTCCAACAATTTAGTCCATATTTATCCCGTAATATCTTTTTTAGTTAGATATGGAAATTCTCGACCCTTTACAAAAAAATTCAAGCCAATATCTCAATTACATTCAAAAATATGTTCATTTAAACCTGTATCCTTTAATTTCATCTTTTTCATATTTTTTTGAACTCATTATTTGAACTGTTTATCTTAAACATAATACAATTAATTCTTACAACATTTCTATAAAATAATCTGTCAAATCGGTATACATATCCAGAAGGTAATACAAGTCCTTTAAATCTTCCTCGGTTTGAGATGATAGAGTTTCATAACAAATCCATCTTTTTCGCATAGTTGAAAGAATAGGATCAGAAGATAGAAGTAAACTATTAAAAATATCTTAATTCTGTGAATGCCTGGAGCATTTTCTTGAGCTGAAAAGTTGAACATGCTTAAAATCTCGATTCCTCGCTTCCTGGGCTTCTTCTGTTAACTCTCCAAGTGGAAGAATATTCGATTCAATTATTATTTGACCATGACACAATACTTTGTGTACTGTTGGTGTTAGTTCCCTCCATGGATACAGAGATACAAGTAATTTAGAAATTTCAGATGTATATTCCCCAAATCGATTTCCATTAATTTTATGTTTATTATTCAGTGCCATTAAAATAGTGTTAACTCTTCGAAGAAACTCCTTTTTCGATTCTAGTTATTTTTGAAGTAATTTGAAAATCACGAAAAAACCTTCTCGCCGTATTACCGTCATTTGTACTACCGCAACTTGGAAGTATTTTGTCGATGTTTAATCCCATCTGAACTTTAAATTCTTCTTGGATTCTGCTTTTTTCCGCAGCTCTCAGTTCTTTCAATTCTTCATTATTTTTTGTTGATTTAGTAAGAGTCTCTGGCACACTTCTATATTTGATGTCGTATGCTATGTGTAAAAAGTAATCCAAAAATCGTATTCTGGCATGAAGTGGTGAAATTCCGAAAGACAGGACTTCTTCATTAATACTTCTGCTTTTGTTTATATTTGAGAATTGCGACTTTTTCTCATTACATATTGAGCATCTGTTATGGCATTGCTGACCTTTCCACCAATCATTGTTAAGCTTAGCTGATATGATACGTTAATAGAGAATTCCTTTATTTTTATGCAAATGGGCTCTAGTGCATTTATTTCATCTTTTAAATATTCCACTAAATCTTTTGTTGTTTTCTTTGACTCCTTTATATATTAAAATCCAATGGGTCTACAAAAATTTTTTGAACACGGAGTTATATTGATCCATATATCTTCAAAAGAATTTCCGATGCTTGACGATGATGGATTAAGGGAATATGAACGAATTCGTAATGTCACTAATGATAACATAAATACACTTTTGTAGTCTGCTAAAGTCCGACTTCCACAAGCTTGTTTGTATTCTGGAAGTGCTGATAAACCGTCACATCCCCACTTACACATTAAGACAACATCACAGTTATGAATTTTCCTTATTTGGTCTTCTGAAAAGTCTGACACAATTCTTGATGCTGTGTTTTCGAGCAAAGAAAAGCTTCCACATCATTAACAGCAATAGGTGATGGTAGGATAGTTTGTTTTTTTTTTCCTGGATCGCCTTGTATGATGGTAATATATTGTGTCCTTTTTCATGCAGAGATTTCCTTAATATTTGGTACTTATTTCGACTGAGACCCAGTTCCAACATAAGCGCTATTGCTTCCTCTTCAGTAAAATTTGATTGTGATGTTGGAGTTGGTATACTTTCCACAATTCGCTTAAGTGGTTTTGGTGATGCAATAGGAAGAATAGTTGCAATATGTACGGCATGCCGCGGCATCCATAGGTTGGTTTTCCTTTTTCAGCATTTCGTTAAATGTATCAGCAATTTCCTCATTTGAGATTGAAAAAAGTTTTTGTGTGACCCTCTTTTTTTGACCTTGAACATAAGTCTTCGTATGACTTGCAAGGCGCTCCTGCTGATGTGTTGTAAGTTGAGATTTCCGTAGTAGTTTCCATCCAACTACAAAATTTTAATAGAAATTTCTTTTGATTTCCATCCACAGACTTACTTTCTACATCAAATAGTTTTCAATTTTTGATATGCCTGTTTTGTCTACTTTTCTACTATATGTAGTTTTTATATAATTTGAAATGTCTTCAATTCTTTCTGGCCCTTTTGAAGATACACTCCATAAAACGGAACATAACTCTTCGTACTTTAACGTAATCTTCATTGTAGATTTATTAAATATGGAACTTAAAATCTGAGAAGTTTACTTATATACCAATTCTTGTCATTTCCGATGCAGGTATTCCAAAGTTAAAAATTACGAACTGTCTACCTATTAACATTTAGGACTATATTACTATAACCTGTAATTCAGTCATTGATATTTCTTATTAGTGAATGAATCGAAATTATCATTACCTGTATATTTTTACCTACATGATCATAAACGAAACAGAACGAAATGATCTGTCGAAAAAATTTACGTAAAAACTGGTTATAAACTTCTGAAAATTTAAGCATAATAGGACCTTTCAATTATAAGGATAAGCAAACAAATAGAAATTAGGTAAATATAAGATTAAAACATGTTCTGTCATATTTAATACTAAAATATGAAAGAGATGAAATTAAAGGACACAGGTTTAAATGAACATATTTTTGAATGTAATAGAGATATTGGCTTGAAATTTTTTGTAAAGGGTCGAGAATTTCCATATCTAACTAAAAAAAGACATTAAGGGATAAATATGGACTAAATTGTTGTAGCTATCTGCGACCCTATTAAAATTTTGATATAAATCATAGTTTTAGAATTTTAACAAATATGTAATATATGACTAAATCTTTATTTATGAACAAAACTCAATGAAATCTTCAACGCTTATTAAATTTGTCATTTCAAATAAGAAAATGCAAAAAAATCAAAAGGTCAAAGGGCATCCCGCAATTCCCAAAAATAGGAATGAGAATCCCAAAAATGGGAGTTTTTACATTTTTGCCCATAGGGTCCACATTTCTTTCAGGGCTGGGAAAATACTTTTGGACTAAATAGAAAACATATTGAGGTTTCCAAAACTGCTTTCAGTTTTTTGATCACAGCTCTGGGATTTTAGAACATGTCTCCCAAAGTTGAAGTTTTGATAAAAAATAGGTCATATTCGGAAGGACGCAGTGGCAACATTTTCAAAAAATAGGACAAGTTTTTTACGCCAAAGCGTTCTGCGTAAAGATACCTTTTAGAAAACTATAAAATTGTTATATATTCTTAAAGAAAATTTAATTTTATTAATAAAAGAGTTAAGACACATTTTGGCAAAAAAACGGCAAAAATCTAAAATTTTTTGAATTTTTATACCCTACACCACTTTAGTGGGGAGGGTATATTGGGTTTGTGCTGATGTTTGTAACATACAAAAATATTCGTCATATACCCACCTTAAAGTATACCAATCGGCTTAGAATCTGAGTCGATTAAGCTATGTCCGTCTGTCTGGCTGGCTGGCTGTCCATGTAAACCTTGTGCGCAAGGTACAATTTTCAAGATAATTGGATGAAACTTGGCACACACGCTTCTTTTGGCCCAAGGACAAAGCCTATTGAAAATGGTTAAAATCGGTCCATTATTTCGACTAGCCCCCATACAACCTAGGGCCTTTTGGCTTATAATTAACTTAAATGATATATTATGTTAACAAATGTCGACAAAACTTAGTTTTATAGAACTTTAAATGAGACTACCGATTTTGGTAATGATCGGGCTTCATTTGACCCTATCCCCCATACAAACTCCCCTTCAGAAAATGACTTAAAGGTCAAAATTCACTTACAAACACTAATAACACTTTTAAATTCTACATAAATAATATTGAAGAAGACTTAACTCCTCCTACCAACATTTTTAAGGATAGGGCCATATTTATACTCCCCTTTGGCCCTCTTAAAAATATCTTTTTTTTCAAAAAAAAAGTAAAAATATTCCGAAATAAAGTTAAAAAATCCAACCAAATGCTTTATTTTTATACCCTTCACTTTCGTGAGAAGGGTATATATAAGTTTGTCATTCCGTTTGTAATTTCTATAATATAATTTTCCGACCCTATAAAGTATATATATTCTTGATCCTTATAGATAGCGGAGTCGATTAAGCCATGTCCGTCTGTCTGTCTGTCTGTCTGTCCGTCTGTCTGTTGAAATCAGTTTTTAGAGGACCCCAGATATCGGCGATGTCTGAATCTTCAATATTTCTATTAGACATGCTTTCGAGAAGATCGCTATTTAAAATCAGCAAAATCGGTCGGTAAATAACGGAGATATGAGCAAAAATCCGAGACAACCTCTGAAAATTTCATCAAAAAATTGTTAAAAAAGCAACAAAAACACTGTACATAGAAAAAGATGTACACGTGTGTGTGTAGATGTATTTGGTTTTATTCAGCTGTGTATTTTTTTGTATGTTTGGAATTCAAACATACAAAGTATACACAGCAAAACAATATGATTTGCATTTTTTTTTGTTAAAATAAAATAATTTTCCTTTTGTTTTGCAAATATATTTTTTGATGAATAGAAAAAAGTATTTAAAACGTTTTCAATTATATGAGAGTAGATTGTGAGTTATTGTACAATAATTTTTATGCGAATAATGTAAGTTTGAAATTTAAAACTAACACAAATTTTTTCCAAGTGCTTTTTAAAACAATTTTTTTACGATAAACAAAAACAAAATCTACGTCTCGTCAATGTTTACCAGCAATGAATCAGAGGTCGAAGTCGACCGGCTTCGAGTCGGAGCTTAGCCGCCGCCGAACTATATTTAGTTGCTTGAGCCGCCGCCGAAACATTCGGCTTAAATCGACTCAAATTTTTTTAATGTTTTTATTAACTAGACTGTAAGATCAATTATGTTTAAAATACACTATGGTGAAGGGTATATAAGATTCGGCACAGCCGAATATAGCACTCTTACTTGTTTTAAATAATCCCCATTTTTAACATACATACTGACTGGTGTAGGGTATCATATGGTCGGCTACGCTCGACTATACATTCATACTTGTTAATTTAAAAAACGTATATTTTTGGATCTGTAAATGACATTGATCTGAATTTTTTGTATATTATTGGAAATTTTGTTGTCTAACTAACAAGAAAAAATTGAGTCCATTTGGTCCAAAATTACGCCCGGTATTCAAAAAAAGGCGGACCAAGGTATGGTAAATTTTGTATTACTAAATTTTTAAATGCCTATAACTCGGATATTATAAGAGATAAGTAGTATGTCCAAAAATGTTTTTTTCAAGATCTCGTCGAGCAAAAAAAAAAAAAACAAAAAAATGGCACGAGTTTAAATAATTTAAATGTCGTAGGTACCCTACTTTGAGCCGCCACAGCTCCGTCCCTGGGGCATCTGCGGGGTTCATCTTCAAAACTTAAACTCGAATACTCCTTGGCTACGCTCACGCCAAATTTTATCCCGATCGGATCAGCCGTTTAGAAATGCCAGATTTATTTCCAAAAAATTTCCATTCTACCCCACTGTGCACCAGTCAGTATGTCAAAATTGTGGATCGATTCAGAAACATTTTTTGAGTCGATTAAGACATGTCCGTCCGTCCGTCTGTCCGGCTGGCTGGCTGGCTGGCTGTCCATGTAAACCTTGTGCGCAAGGTACAGGCCGCAATTTTCAAGATAATTTGGTGAAATTTGGACCAAGCATGTTCTTTGGCACAGGGACGAAGCCTATTGAAAATGGTTGAAATCGGTAAATTATTTCACCTAGCCCCCATACAACCGTACCTCCCGATTTGAACTTTTTATGCCATAATTACGTCAAATATTCTGCTATCTCTTTAAAAATTGGCACAAATAAGTTTTATATAAGTATAAATGACACTGTAAGGATCGGCCTATATTTGACCCTAGCCCCCATACAAACCCCCCTTCAAAAAATGACTTAAACGTCTAAAATTGACTTGTAACCATTTGTATCGCAATGAAACTCAACAAAACTAACTGTTATTTACAAATATATCCTTTTCCCAAATTAACCGAGGATCGGTCCATATTTGACCTATATAAAGCCTCATTTAGAAATTTTAGTTTCTTATCAAAAAAAATTGCTTAAATATTTTGGAATTATTGGTATATTCAACGTAAAACTTTCTTTGTAAAAAATAAAAATTTTATAAAAAGTAAAAATTTTAAAAATATACTCATGGTGTAGGGTATTATATGGTCGGCCATGCCCGACTTTACTTTCCTATTTGTTTTTAAATGAAGAATTTAATTTGTTTTTTTGTGAAATATTTTTACTTATTGTTGACAAAAAAAGAGATTTTCTGCAAGAGGGCTCATAGGGGAGAAGGGGTAAATATGGGCCTATCCTTATAAATTTTGGTATATTAACGTCTACTTTAAAGTCATTGATGTAGATTTTAATCGTTTTATTAGTAATTATAAGTTAATTTTGACCTACAAGTCCTTATCTGAAGGGGAGTTTGTATGGGGCTAGGGTCAAATGAGGTCCGATCACTACAAAAATTAGTATTGTCATTTATTGTTCTATAAAACTAATTTTTGTTGACATTATAATACATTTTACGTAATTATGAGCCTAAAGGCCCGATTCGGGGGGTACGGTTGTATGGGGGCTAGGAGAAATAATGGACCGATTTCTACCATTTTCAATAGCGTTCGTCTTTGAACCAAAAAAAGAGTATGTGCGAAATTTCATCAAATTATCTTGAAAATTGCGACCTGTAGCGTGCGCACAAGGTTTACATGCATACACAGATAGACGGACGGACATAGCTAAATCGACTCAGAAAGTGATTCTAGGGCGATTGGTATACTTTATGGTGGGTCTAGTACCAATATTTTTGGGTGTTACAAACTTCAGCACAAACGCATAATACCCTCCCCACTTTAGTGGTGTAGGGTATAAATATTCAATTATGTAGAAAATATATAGTAATTTTACTGCTTAATAGTGAGTTTTTCTTAATCGGTTAATTGATCGAAATTATTCGGTTTATTCGTTATTTGAAATTTGACAATTTTCATTTATTCGAACGATTAATCGTCAAAAATTAATCGGTTAACCGATCGACGATTAATCGCTTGAATTGTCTAATACCTACTGACTGGTGTAGGGTATCATATGGTCGGCTACGCCCGACTATACATTGATACTTGTTTTACATATAATTTTGTGTAATCCAACATATTCTTACATTTAAAGGTTTCCGACACAGTTTGAGCATGCTCATAATCTTCATTTGTACATTTCGAATTACTTAAAATATTATAAAATTGATCATTAGTGGGAAGACTTTGTTCTCTAAAACGATTCATTGAATCAATGTAAGAGTATGGAACTCTTGCGTTGTTGTAAAAACTTTTTTTAAAATATGAAATTTAAAATTATTAGCGAGAGATTCTAAACTCGAGGCCATAAATCTACAAGAGTCTAGAAATCGAATTTCAAAAGACTCCTTTTCTCCAATTGATATAAACTATGATAATGATATATATAATTCATTGTTGAGGAGAATTACTTTAATATCACCATTAAAGTTTGAGAGTTCTTTCATAAATAATTGACAGTCATAAAAATAAAAATTATGAAAGAGTAGCGGTATAAATGTAGCTGTTATATAAAGAAGTTACGGGCTGCGCCTCTATATTTACCAGTAAAATGACAGTGGTCTCGTAATTTGTCAGTTCCTAAGTTTTTCTCACAAATATGACAATTTCTTGAGGAGTAATATAAATGTTGTTCGTCATTGGAAAGTATTGTCATAGGTGTGTCTTTAGCTAATTAATTTATATATATTTCTGTAGTATCGTTAATTAAATTATCAATAAATATAGTAGAAGCATTATCTTCAAAATAAATATTAAACTTACCTAAACTATCGTCAAAACTACATTTAATATAATAGCTAAACGCACACGCTATATGTTTTTGAAAATTATTAGTTTCGGAGTTTTCAATTTTCTCCAAGTAAGATTTAAAGTCAGCATATATAACAAATGGAACATCATCCAACTGTTTATGATGATTTTTAAAACGTAATATATTATCATCTACATTAGGCATCTTTGTAACTACATTCTTGCAAAGGTATAATCCCGTGAAGTTATGCTACTTCTTACTAACCTAAAACATTTATATAATAAAATATAATTTTATAATTTTATTAAAAATATAATTTTATATTGTATGAAAATTGTATGAGCATTATTATTTAAATTATCTTAAAATATCTGTTATTAATACATAGTGGAACCATTCTTCATCAATCAAAAAGAAGGAGATTTAATGGTGTTCTTTCACTCCGTTTGTAAGATAATATGGCCCAACAATGTTATTCTCTTCACAATCAAACACATTAATACTAATGTTGTGGTTGTTTTTTTCAAATTTGCAATATCTTTTAATTTTAAAGGAAATTCCAGTGCCTCAAAATTAATTAATTGATCTTCTACTTGTATGCATTTTCAGCTATATTAATATTATTTATTATGTTCAGCTTTGAAAATGAAGCAACAACGCTCCATTAAAGCAGTAATCATCATTTAAAATATTGAAGCATGCTTGTTTTTTCATTAACCATTGAGGTAATAGGATGTATTTTGATCATCATATAAAAGAAGCCATATTAATGTTTACTTCAAGGTTCTTTATCCGAATAAGTGACCATCCCTTTCTTGATTATTTTAGACATTCTTCATCATGGTCACTCAGTGTGAATAGAGACATTTTGGTGCGGTGGGTGATGGATGTTAATTCTATATCTTCATCTCTTATTTTCATGTACTTGCATTGAAGCATCATATTATACTTGAATGTAGTATAATTCTTTATAGAATTATTAATAATCTCCCATTTACTATTTCGAAAAACTCTTTTGGCTGTAGTATATCCTCCTCTTTGTTTTCATAGAAGTATGTCTCTATTCTTCCTTTGAATGATCTTCTGGACTTAAAGTTGTTTAAATTGTTAAAATTATTATTATTATTTAGGTTGGATACACTAGCGTGAGATCCCTTATGCTCTTGTAAATGGTTTTTGTTAGAAAACCACTTTCCACATTCAATACAATGAAGGACTTCATGTCCTTTCAACATTTCTTTTTCAGCAAACACGGATTTACAAAACTTGCACTGAAACATAATTTCCTTTTAGTTTTTAATAATGCTTGAACACTTTAAAATCAGTCTTTGGACTAATAAAAAATATATTTAAATATTGGCCAAATGTGTTCACATATATTTTTTCCTTAACGGAAATATTTATACCCCACACCACTATAGTGGTGTAGGGTATAAAAAGCGAGAAATTTTTCTCCAGAGACCAAAAACAATATTCTAATGAAACAAGTAAGAATGTTATATTCGGCCATGCCGAATCTTATATACCCACCATCAAATCATTCATGTTTATGTAGAATTTTACTGATGTACTTACATTTTTGGGTCAGT
>NC_060949.1:14662391-14690701 GCF_022045245.1 Lucilia cuprina | reverse complement strand
CTTTACAAAAAATAAAAATTTTATAAAAGTAAAAATTGTAAAAATATACTCATGGTGTAGGGTATCATATGGTCGGCCATGCCCGACTATACTTTCCTACTTGTTTACATTATAGTTTTATTTTTGTTTACATTTTCCAGCTGTCAGATAGTTTGTACAGCAGCGTTGCCAACTTCTCTTTTCGGCTTCTTCTTTTTAAATTTTTCCCTACTACAGGGTGCACACCTGTACCATTCTGTAATCCATTTATGGATACAGAATGGGGTGGAAAAATATGCGCCCTGAATTTTATGAACTTCCCTAATTTTAAAAATTTTCTGGAATTTTGGGCATTTTTTTATTCCTAACAAAAAAAATTAGCAATATGGCAACCCTTATTCCATTCACAAACAAAAGTGCGACTCTGTACCGCCGTTAAAACAGGTCGGGCGGCGACGTACTCTGAATCTATTTCAAAGCTGTTTGAATGAAATGGAAGGGGAGGAGAGAGAATGCAAAAACGCATTCATTAATATTTTTCAATGACGGTGATCAACAATGGTAAGTAAGTCTTTGTTAATGAAATTTTTATTTTTAAATTTATTTATTTTTATTTAGAAATTTTACTGAAAAATTGTAACAAATTACTAATTTATAATATTTTATATTTTCTTTTCAGGAAAAGACGGAGGATACTGCAGATTCTGGTGGAATATTGGTAAGTAAAAATTTATTTAATACATTCAAGGTCAACAAAAATTGTAATGCATTTTTTGTTTGTTTCTTTCAGGAATGTGACTACAGTTAGCTATTGGGTATGTGCGGGTGTAACTTCTGGATTTGGACATATATAAGGTAAGTAACAATGAATTTTAAGTGTAAAATTTAAAATAAAGTTTTTTTTAAGTAAAAGTGCTATTAGGTTTTTTCTTTCTTGGAAACTACAGTGAGCGTGAAAAGTGTGTGTAAAAAAATTAAATAAAAGTGTTCTAAGTGAGTGTAATGTGTTATTGTGATAAAAAAAAATAAAATTTGGAAAATACAGTGAGTACAAAAAGTGCGCGGACGAACAATTAAAATAAAAAAATAAAAAATTAATAAAACGCGAAAAATATTAGTACCGGTAAAAATTAAGAAACTAAACATTATTTTTCCAGAAATTACAGTGCGGGACAAAAGTGAAGTGTAAAACAAAATTAAAGTGAAAAATTAAAGAAAAAAGAAATTAAATGAAACTATCGTGTAAAACGGATTTGTATCTGTGAATAAAAATAATAATGGAATATACAGTGTGCGACAAAAGTGAAATAAAAAAATTTAAAGTGAAAATAAAATTAAACTATTGTGCAAACGAATTGTTGACAGGGAATAAAAAAATAAAAACTAAAAACGGAATTTACAGTGACGATTAAAAGTGTGTGGTGTTAAAAAAAATAAATAAAAGTGAATAAAAAATGAAAGTGAAACTGAAACTAAAGTGATGGTAAATTAAGCTGGTGTTAAGTGAATATTTTGACCGTGTGTGTGAAGAAACTGTGTGGTGTAAAATAAAACTAATTTTGGAAAATACAGTGGTGGATAAAAGTGTGAGTTTTTGAAACAAAACAAAGAAATAAAACTATTGAACTGGGCTATGGTGTTGTTAATTAATTGAAACTTAAAAATTTTTTACAGTGGTGTGCAAAATTTCAGTGAAAGTAAAAAAAAAAATTAAAATTTAGGAAATTAAACGAAAATTTTTGAAAAATTACTTAAAAGAAATTGATGAAAAGGAAAGGCGAGTAAAAAAAACTTGTTTATAAAAATGTAAAGAAACTATTGTGAAAAATGTGAATTAAGTAACGAAAACGGGTGTTCGCGAAAAGTGTGCTGTGAATAAATGCGTAGAAGAAAACTAAAACCCTCAAAATGAAAGTGAAAAATAATAAAAAATTTCAAAATGTTTAAAAATACAGTATTAATTCAGTTCTTTTTGTAATTCAAATGTTTTTATATATTTTTTTATTATCTTTTTTTATAATTTTTTTCTATCTTTTTAATATTTTTTTGTGTTTTTTTTCAATATAATTTTACTAATTATGTGAATTCTCTATACTTTCAGATTAAACTTCTAGAGGATCTTGAACTTCAAACTGGCCTTAGATTTCGTTTAAGATCCGTAAGTATAAAAATACAAGAAAATAAAATAATGTTACTTATTCTCCACTGTAACACAAGGACTAAGTCCACCAAAGCTCGTAGAGTAAACTATAGAGACTTTGGCGGGAAATACCCCTTGTAACTACATTAAACAAAAACTAAATTGAGTGCTTCCACTTTCTTTACAGAACACTAATTCAACACCTGAGGAAAGTGAAGTGGAAGATCGAGAACCTAGTGAAAGGTCAGGTAAGTCTCTTTTTAGAGAGAGTTCGGTGGAAAAGCAAGGACTAAAACCACCAAAGATTTCGGGCTGAAGCCTTAGATCTTTGACGAGAAGTGCCCCTTGACATTTTCATTTAAAACTAAAATTCTACACTAATAGAAATAAGAGTGTTAGGTTATATTAGGAAGACTGGACAGCTAAGGAGTGAGATCGAAAAATTTTCAACTAAACCCAACTTGGTCTTACAAAAAGTTGGCCAAGCATACAAAGGTCTGCCGTCAAACTGTTTCCAATGTTATTAAACAGTACCGGGAGAACTTGTCAGTTGATAGAAAACCTGGTTCAGGTAGAAGGAATGGTCCACATGATGTTTCTAAAGCCAAAAAATAGAACGCATTTTAAAAAGAGCTCCCAACACATCCGGTAGGAAAGCACCTCGGTTAGCTCAGTGCTCGGACTATTTGGTACGAAAAGTTAAAGCTAATGCAGGTTTAAAAACATACAAGGCTCAAAAAGTTCCTGACAGGAACGCTGCTAAAAATTTAGAGGCCAAAAACAGAGCACGGAAATTGAAGTCAAGTTTTATAAAAAAATATTCTTGCTGCATAATGGATGACGAAACGTATGTTGTGGCAGATTTTTCGCAACTTCCAGGTCAAAAGTTTTATGTTGCTGATGCTCGAGGGAATGTTGAAGAAAAGTTTAGGACCCAAAAGCAGACAAAATTTCCCAGAAAGTTCTTGGTATGGCAAGCAATATGCAGTTGCGGCAAAAGAAGCCAATCATTTGTTACAACGGGCTCTATAAATACCGAAATTTACATCAAGGAATGTTTACAAAAAAGGCTGCTTCCATTCATAAGACTTCATAATGTGTCCACTTATTTTTGGCCTGACTTGGCATCCTGTCACTATGGTAAACAAGCCCTTGAGTGGTACAAGAACAATAATGTGGTATTTGTACCAAGAGAGGCAAATCCTCCAAACTGCCCGGAGCTAAGGCCAGTGAAGAGATATTGGGCTCTTGTTAAAAGAGAATTGAAGAGTACAAAAAAGGTGTCCAAAAGTGTGGTAGATTTTAAACGGAGATGGACTACATGTTCGAGCAAAGTGACAGAAAGCACTATAAAAACGTTAATGGAAGGGTTTCCGAAAAGGGTTCAAAATTTCATCACTAGTGATTAAAACTATAATTTTTTTTTGTAAATTGTAAAAATAATTTGAATCAAATAAAAAAAAAATAAAGCTGTAAGTTTAGTGGTTTCTTTATTATAAACATATCACTCCTTAGTTTAGGTAGTCTAAGTCGGACTCCATAGGAACCACATTTTCTTATAATAAGTGCAGAATTCGGTAGTAATAACAAAATAAAGTTTAGAAAATCTATGAAACAAGGTCGTAAACTACTTGTTATTACTACTGACTTCAAATGAATTGTGTTTAGTATAGTTACTGATTATATTCTGGACAAAACTGACGATTCTGTACTACCAATCATTTATATCTCAGCCAGTGACAATCTGCTTACGGAATAAACAACTAAATGTTGGTCTCCAATATGTATTGTCCCAATTGTTTCCTTTGGTATCGGCTCGCTGTAAGATCGGACTCAGAATTGCGTCATTGCCCTAGGTGACTAATAACCCTTACGCCTTGAATGGCACGGTACCGGAAGGCTGTGATGGGGTTGCACACCTTCTAATAGGGTAATGACCGATTACACATGTAATTGGATGCAGTCGATCCAAACAAATAATTACTCATTCCAAAGAAGCTATGGATCTCACTGGACTACGATATAAATGAAAGTACTGCTCAGGACACAACAATAACTATACCAAACAGAAACTCACTGCAAATTAGAAAAAGAACAGATTAATATGAAGAATCAACAGAAAGTATTTAGGCACACTATAGGTGACTAGTAGACGCTGTCAACCAGTAGATATTCAGGAAGAAATGTCAGGACTAGAACCACCAAAGATATTGAAGCTATTGCTTCAAATCTTTGGCGTGAAATACCCCTAACGACTTCCCCTGAAAATCTTCGACCTCATATAAACTGTTTCCGACTGGTCGTACAATTCGGCACTTTAGAAATTTTCGGGCGAATTTAGCGTTGAAATTGTTTTTAAAGTCGCTCTGCTGGAAGTTACGTCGGTAGACTTCTTGACCGGGTATGAATTTGACTGGACGACACCGCGTATTATACGATTTTTCGTAGCGAGCGTAGGCCTTATGTAGATTTTCGCGAATTCTCTGCCGTATCAAATCCAATCTATCAGCATTCGGAATGACGTTAGTTTCGGGATCGTTTAAGATTCTAAGTTTGCGTGCCTACTGGTATACGCTACCATGCACAGTGGGGCAGAATGGAAATTTTGTGGAAATAAATCTGGCATTTCTAAACGGCTGATCCGATCGGGACAAAATTTGGCGTGAGCGTAGCCAAGGAGTATTCGAGTTTAAGTTTTGAAGATGAACCCCGCAGATGCCCCAGGGACGGAGCTGTGGCGGCTCAAAGTAGGGTACCTACGACATGTCAAATTTTTAAACTCGTGCCATTTTTTTGTTTTTCATCCAAATACAAAGATTTTTATATTTTCTGAAAGTGCTCGATGAGATCTTGAAAAAACATGCTTGAACATATAACTTATCTCTTATAATATCCGAGTTATAGGCATTTAAAAATTTAGTGATACAAAATTTACCATACCTTGGTCCGCCTTTTTTTGAATACCGGGCGTAATTTTGGACCAAATTACTCAATTTTTTCTTGTTAGTTATACAACAAAATTTACAATAATATACAAAAAATTTCAGATCAATATCATTTACAGATCCAAAAATATAAGTTTTTTAATTTGAAAATTCAAAAAATTTTAGATTTTTGCCGCTTTTTTGGCCAAATTGTGTCTTAACTCTTTTATTAATAAAATAAAATTTTCTTTAAGAACATA
This sequence comes from Lucilia cuprina, assembly GCF_022045245.1. Classification (NCBI taxonomy): domain Eukaryota; kingdom Metazoa; phylum Arthropoda; class Insecta; order Diptera; family Calliphoridae; genus Lucilia; species Lucilia cuprina. The sequence continues at coordinate 14,685,398 of NC_060949.1, read as the reverse complement.
TAACAATTCTTTAGTTTTCTAAAAGGTATCTTTACGCAGAACGCTTTGGCGTAAAAAACTTGTCCTATTTTTTGAAAATGTTGCCACTGCGTTCTTCCAAATATGACCTATTTTTTATCAAAACTTCAACTTTGGGCAACATGTTCTAAAATCCTGGGATCAAAAAACTGAAAGCAGTTTTGGAAACCTCAATATGTTTTCTATTTACTCCAAAAGTATTTTCCCAGCCCTGAAAGAAATGTGGACCTATGGGCAAAAATGTAAAAAATCCCATTTTTGGGATTTTCATTCCTATTTTGGGAAATTGCGGGATGCCCTTTGACCTTTTCAATTTTTTTTTGTATTTTCTTATTTGAAATGACAAATTTAACAAGCGTTGAAGATTTCATTAAGTTTTGTTAATAAATAAAGATTTTGTCATATATTACATATTTGTTAAATTTCTAAAATTATGATTTATATCAAAATTTTAATAGGGTCGCAGATAGCTACAACAATTTAGTCCATATTTATCCCTTAATATCCTTTTTTAGTTAGATATGGAAATTCTCGACCCTTTACAAAAAATTTCAAGCCAATATCTCAATTACATTCAAAAATATGTTCATTTAAACCTGTATCCTTTAATTTCATATTTTTCATATTTTAGTATTAAATATGACAGAACATGTTTAAATCTTATATTTACCTATTTTCTATTTGTTTGCTTATCGTTATAATTGAAATATACAGGTAATGATAATTTTGATTCATTCACTAATAAGAAATATCAATGACTGAATTACAGGTTATAGTAATATAGTCCTAAATTTTAATAGGTAGACAGTTCGTATTTTTTTACTTTGGAATACATGTATCGGAAATGACAAGAATTGGTATATAAGTAAACTTCTCAGATTTTAAGTTCCATATTTAATAAATCTACAATGAAGATTACATTAAAGTACGAAGAGTTGTGTTCCGTTTTATGGAGTGTATCTTCAAAAGGGCCAGAAAGAATTGAAGACATTTCAAATTATATAAAAACTACATATAGTAGAAAAGTAGACAAAACAGGCATATCAAAAATTGAAAACTTTTTAAAACTTTTTGATGTAAAAAGTAAGTCTGTGGATGGAAATCAAAAGAAATTTCGATTAAAATTTTGTAGTTGGATGGAAACTCCTACGGAAATCTCAACTTACAACACATCAGCAGGAGCGCCTAGCAAGTCATACGAAGACTTATGTTCAAGGTCAAAAAAAAGAGGGTCACACAAAAACTGTTTTCAATCTCAAATAAGGAAATTGCTGATACATTTAACGAAATGCTGAAAAAGGAAAACCAACCTATGGATGACGTACATATTGCAACTATTCTTCCTATTGCATCACCAAAACCACTTAAGCATATGTATTCTACGTGGTCTTAAAGTTCATATTTTTATCAATTATAAAACCTAAGTATTTTATATAGTCTACTTTTTCAATTATTGTATTATTAATTTCGAAATTTAAGTTATTGTCCATGTTTATTTCTAGTATTTTTGTTTTATTTTCATTTAGTTTTAGTTTATTCATTTTGAGCCAATTATTTATAGTTATCATATCTTCCATTAAATTATTTACACATTCCTCATTCGTATCCGATTCATTGAAAATTAGAGTATCGTCCGCGTATAATACTATCTCACATTTTTTAGTATATTTGGCATGTCATTTATATAAATAATGAATAGAAGAGCCCCTAGAATTGATCCTTGTGGAACCCCGTATTCATTTTCAATTTCGATTGATTTAATGTTGTTCACTTTAGTTATTTGTTTTCTATTTGTTAAATATGATTCAAACCATTTCAATTCTTTATTTTGAATTCCATAATTGTATAATTTCTGTATAAGGATGTTTCTATTGATAGTCTTAAATGCTCTTTTAAAATCTAGAAAAATCGCCATAATTTTTTTATTTTATATAATATTTTTCCACCTGTTTATGATATAATTGACCGTTGTTTCACATGAAAAACTTTTTCGAAATCCGGATTGATATTTGGATAATATATTATTTGTTTCTAAAAATTCTTCAAGTTGGTTTTTTACAATTTTTTCCAAAATTTTTTCACATAATTTTAATGTATTAATCGGACGAAATTCTTCACATTTATTCGTTTTTGGTATTTTTTCGATTGGAGTTATCATTGAGGTTTGAATATATATACTTTTATGGGTCTTAGACGAATATTTCAATGTGTTACAAACGGAATGACAAAAACAATATACCCCCCATCTTTTTTGATGGTGGGTATAAAAAGAAGAGGATCTTCTAAATATTTTCAACACGCCAGAGGTTAATAGGAATATTTCAGCAACAGTTCCAGAGAAATATGAAGAACTGATGAAAGAAGACAAGGATATTCTTCTTCATTTACAATTTTAATTATAATATATTTTTAAAAAGAATTTAATAAAATAAAAACAAGTATGAATGTATAGTCGGGCATAGCCGACCATATGATACCCTACACCAGTCAGTATGTATGTTAAAAATGGGGGTTATTTAAAAAAATAAAGCATTTGGTTTATTTTTTTAACTTTATTTCGGAATATTTTTACTTTTTTTGCAAAAAAAGAGATTTTTTTAAGAGGGCTTAAAGGGGAGTAGGGCAAAATATGGCCCTATCCTAAAAATGTTGGTGGGGGAGTTAAGTCTTCTTTAATATTATTTATGTAGAATTTAAAAGTGTTGTTAGTGTTTGTAAGTGAATTTTGACCTTTAAGTCATTTTCTGAAGGGGAGTTTGTATGGGGGATAGGGTCAAATGAAGCCCGATCATTACAAAAATCGGTAGTGTCATTTAAAGTTCTATAAAACTAAGTTTTGTCGACTTTTGTTAACATAATGGATCATTTAAATTAATTATAAGCCAAAAGGCCATATTTGGGGGGTACGGTTGTATGGGGGCTAGTCGAAATAATGGACCGATTTTTTTTCAATAGGCTTCGTCCTTGGGCCAAAAGAAGCGTGTGCCAAGTTTCATCCAATTATCTTGAAAATTGTGGCCTGTACCTTGCGCACAAGTTATACATGGACAGCCAGCCAGACGGATGGGCGGACATAGCTTAATCGACTCAGAAAATGATTCTAAGCCGATTGGTATGCTTTAAGGTTGGTAGGACGAATATTTTTGTGCGTTACAAATATCAGCACAAACCCAATATACCCTCCTCATTAAAGTGGTGTAGTGTATAAAAAGAAATAAATCCTATTTTTAATTTGATATTTTAAAAAACTGCTTTTATTTATACATTTTTAGCTATAAGTAATTTCAAATAGTCCAATTTTTATCATTAATCTGTGTTTAAAAACTTCACAAATCTTTGCAGAAGATAAAACCATTTATTATTGTCCAAATATGCGATAAATTTTAATCCATATTGACTTTCTTTCCACTCGATTTTTAAAACTTTGAATGACTGGTCTAAGGGGGTATTATAATTTGTTGCATACTTCGCCTTAATAGTCAGAGCCAATTTCATAATTTGTTGATATATCTGAAAAAAGCAAGACATTTATAAATACCTAAAGACTAACAGCTTTTTCCAAGAGTGATGGCTTACCTGTAGTGGTGTGTTGTGTCAGCTGTTTGTTTAAATAAACAAACAGACAACATAAAGAACAAAAAGGGACAGAGCGGCCAGATTGCTAGCGGCGCTGGTATGCCCGCGTATTGCTCGGCTAAGGCTCGCCGGATGGGGTGGTTCTTGCCGGCAATCTGGACCACAAACACACACTAACACAAAAATTCATACCAGCATTTGGGGTATTATTAGAAAAAGGGGCCAAAAGAAGTCCTGCATCTCCCTACGGTCATACCTAAACACAATATTTCCCTCCCTCTCGAGGATTCATCCTCGCGTTGACGTCCACTTCCTCGACGTCCCTGATCTTCTCTGCAAACATTTAGTCACCCTACTTACCGCCGATTATTAGAAATTTACCACACTATATTAATGATACAATTTTATAATTTCATTTGAACATTATAAAAAACTTGTTTATTAACAAAAAAATTTAACAAAAGTAATGTTTTATTTATAAGTTTAAAGTTTTTAGCAAGTTTTAGTTTTAGAGCAAAATTTAGTTTTAAGTTTTTAATCAAATTTAAATTTTTAAATTTTAGCCAAATTTAACTTTAAGTTTTAACAATTAGTTTTTTTAGATATTAACCACAATTTTAATTTTAAGTACAAAAAAAAATTTAGTTTAAATTTTAACAAAATTTAGTTTTAACAAACTTAGTTGTAGCAAATTTAGTTTTAATTTTAAGCAAATTTTAGTTTTACGTTAAACAAAATTTATTTTTAAGTTTTTAGCTTTAACTTTAATTTAAGTTTCAAGTTATTCTTCGTCTTTTTTTCTTTTATTTAAGTTTTCCCTTTTATTTTTAGGTCCCTCAACATCGATTACTGGCTTGCTGCTGTGAGTGACAGGATTCTCGAGAGCTGATTGGTTGCAGGAATGGGTTTTCGGTCCGTCCGTATTTCAGTCTGTTAGAGTATTCACGGTAAGTAAAACAAAAAAATATTTTGGAAAAACCTTTTAAATAACTTTAAGGACCATTATGAGCAAATATATGTATATATTTCTAGGCTACCTAAATTCAAACTTATCGCGTTTTTTTATTTAATATTTGGCCTGACCTCAAACCTAATCGCGCACGTTTGGCTTAATCACAAACGGGATGACGACGAATAAAAAGACGACAGGTAAGCCTACTTCTATATATATTTTTTTATATATCCTTTTTTATATTTTATTTTCTAGGAAATTATTTAAAAGTAGTAATTAGAAGTCCTGTTCGTTTGGTCGTTCGGGTGAATGGTAAGTACTAAGGACGAAAACCAGATACCTGAGCACCACAGGATTGCTGGTGCTGGTCTGCCAAAAGAGTCCCACTATGGATGGAGCTGGCGATGGCGTGGCTTGTTTGCTGTTGGCTTAGTTTCAACTTTCTGTATTGTTTAGTTCCAGGTTTAATTTTCTTTAGTTTTAAGTTCAATTTTATTTAGTTTAAAATTTTAAACTTTAAATTTTTACGTGTATTAAATAAAATAAAAATTATTTAATTTAAATTGAAATTGGGTTCGTTTTCTTTAAGTTGACAGCCACGGGCTCTACCTTCTTCTTGGGCAGGGAAAAATGAAAAAGGCCGACATTTTACCTTTTTGGTAACGAGAAACCTCGGTTACCAACATGATTGCCATCAATTTAACACCATTTCAGCCATTTGTCTAAACCGTATCATTTTTTACATTATAGTTTTGTTTTTGTTTACATTTTCCAGCTGTCAGATAGTTTGTACAGCAGCGTTGCCAACTTCTCTTTTCGGCTTCTTCTTTTTAAATTTTTCCCTACTACAGGGTGCACACGACATACCATTCTGTCAACTTTAATTTGTGTTGAACCTGTGGCAGAAATTAAAACGCTTGGTGGTTTCGATGCTATTGATTTGAATATTAAATGAGCAATGACGAATTATTAAAAAAGATACATATATAACGACAGTAACCCTTATAAAAAATAAGAAAGTTGAACATAAGTAAACGGCAAAATTTCTATTACTATTGAAATAAGCTACAGAGTTGTAAAATTTTTCACAAACCACTACAGGGTGTGTGATAAATAATTAATATATAAGTGCTTCAACATTCCGGCGGCGTTGAAAGTAACCGCTTTCAAGACTCTATTAGAATAGCCAATTTCCTTAGCAGATTTTATGTCAGCTACCCGAATATTCCCATCATTTCCAGGTATAGTAGCTACAATCCCGTAGCTACGTCCCGTAGCCCAGTGAAGTGGTGCTAGGTTGTCTTCATGGATTAATACTAGTGTTCCAGGCTTCAAATTACACGCTGTTTTGAACCATTTCTTGCGTTGAATCATCTCGTTTAAATAGTCTTCTGACCAACTGTGCCAGAACTGTTGTTTGGCTGCACTAATACGACGCCATCTTTCTGGAAAACTTATGTCCTCAAATTGAATTGAATGTTCTGGAAGAGAATTAAGTGGGCTATTGACAAAAAAATGACCAGGCGTCAGGGCTTCAATATCATTGGGGTCACTTGATAACGCTGCAATCTGCCTAAAATTCATGATAGCTTCTACTTCTATTAATGCAGTAGTTAATTCTTCGAACGTAAGATTTGCTCCAACCAAAGTACGATAGAGGTGACCCTTTGCACTTTTCACGGCGGCCTCCCAGAGGCCCCCAAAATGAGGTGCTCTTGGTGGGATAAAATGAAAATTTATAAATTTATTCGAGCAAAAATTATTTATTGACAATTGAAAATTTTTGTCTGTAAATGAATTTTTGAGTGCGATTAATTTGTTGTTTGCACCCACAAAATTTCTTGCGTTGTCGCAAAATTTCTGATGGCAGACCTCGCCGACCGATAAGTCGCTTTAAAGATGCAATAAATGCGTACGATGATAAGTCTGACACTAACTCAATGTGTACAGCCTTCCTTACAAAGCTTATGAAAATGGCAACATAACTTTTAACTGGTCGCTTGCCCCTTATTTTGAAGTGCGTATCTATTGGGCCGAAGAAGTCAACGCCACAACGCTGAAATGGTCGTGCTGGGTTGACACGTTCGTGTGGCAAATTGCCTATGACATATTCCATGAGTTTAGGACGATGTCGAATACAACTAACGCAAGAACGAACCACCTTTTTTGCGATGGCTTGAGCATTGACTACCCAAAATGTTTGTCTAGAAAAAGCGACAAGTACCTGTGGGCCAGCATGATAATGTGTTACATGAAGGTGTTGTAGATAATTTATAACGAAATTGCAATTCGGCAACAAGAATGGGTGTTTTCGATTCATAGGAATATTTGCGTTTTCGAGTCGGCCACCTACACGAAGCAAATCAAAGCCCATGCCTTTGTCAATGAACAACCCAAGTGACTTAAACGATGTTTTTATTTCCATATTTTTGTTAATATAATAAATTTCCTTTTCAAAGTGATGTTTCTGCAAATTCCAATACAATATAAAGCGTGTTGTTAAGCTTCCGATGATAACTGTTTGGTGCCACGAACAAATCGGAATAGAAGTGACTTTACTATTCCGCATACGCATACGATTTTTGTATATGTCAATGAACAACCCAAGTGACTTAAACGATGTTTTTATTTCCATATTTTTGTTAATATAATAAATTTCCTTTTCAAAGTGATGTTTCTGCAAATTCCAATACAATGTAAAGCGTGTTGTTAAGCTTCTGATTATAACTGTTTGGTGCCACGAACAAATCGGAATAGTAAAGTCACTACGCATACGATTTTTGTATATGATTAATTTTTTCGCACAACTCTAAAATAGAATTGTTATGGTTGTTTTTGACTTCACACTTAAAAAGTGAGATACAAAACGCTGTTTTGACAACATCTTCATCGCATTAATTATGTTGCTTAGGCCATTGAGATTCATCGTGTGTTAAATAATTGGACCCAGAAAACCAAGACGACTTTTTAACGTTTCAAGAGAGCAACCTCGAGAGATGAGGTCTGCAGGGTTTAGTGCTGTAGGTACATGCCGCCAGAAGCCATTTGCAGTTATTTCTTGAATTTCAGAAATTCCCGACGAATGTTGTTAATGTTGATGAATGTAACTGCAGCCATCTAAACACTACAGTTGAATCCGTCCAAAAGAATACTCGAGGGTTACAAGGTGTTAAAAGTGGAGCTATTTTTCGATACAAAATTGATAAAAGGTGAGCACCACAAAGCTCTAGTTGAGGCATTGTACGCTTCTTTGTTGGTGCGACTCTACCCTTTGCTACAAAAAGTGTAGTTTTTGAGGTATGAATATTTTGGGCGCATACATAAAAACAACAACCATATGCACGTATGGAAGCATCACTATAACCGTGAAGTTGTATTTCAGTGTAGTTTTCATCCAAAACAAATCGGGGGATTTTATTGTGTTTAAATTGTATAAGCCGTCAAGGCAGTTAATGAATGAGTTTTTCGTATTTGCAGGAACTTCGGTGTCCCTATCATATTTTTCTAACCACAGGTCTTGCAGTAAGACTCTTAGAATTATTGTAAGTGGAGAAAGTAACCCCATTGGGTCAAAGACTGACGCAGTTATCGACAAAATTGTTCGTTTTGTGTAAGAAGAAAACAACTTTTCTGTTTTAAACGCGAAAAGAAAATTGTCCTTAACGGGATCCCAACTTATGCCAAGTGCATTTCGGGTTTGTAGTTTTTCCATATTCATGTTTTTTGACAATATGCCATCTGATAGGAGATTAGGATCATTTGATTGAATTTTTGCTAATTCTAAGCCACCTTTCGATAGAATGTAAACAACTTCGTTTTTTATTTTAATTAGCTCCTCTATGGTGTTCGCTCCTGTTAACATGTCATCTACATAAAAATGATTTCGAATTATGGTAGCTCCTGGTTTATGTGACCATTCAAATTTTTAGCTAAAAATTGTAGGCTGTGTATGGCCAAAAATGGTGAAGCTTACATTCCATACGTTATAGTGGTTGTCTCTCACTAGATCTCCACAATATTCGCTGAAATGGACGATCCGCTTCATGTACCAAAAACATTCGATACATTTTAGTGATGTCACCGGTGAGCGCAAACTTATAGAAACGAAAACGAAGAACTTGTAAAAACAAATCGTCTTGTATTGTTGGACCTACTAAAAGAATGTCGTTTAAAGATTTTTCTGTCGAAGTTATTGCCAAACAAATCGTCTTGTATAGTTGGACCTACTAAAAGAATGTCGTTTAAAGATTTTTCTGTCGAAGTTATTGCCGAAGCATCAAATACGACTCTAAGCACCAAGCTTAAATTGGTATCTCATGCTAAACGACGTTCGAGCAGATGGAATCTTTTTAACGCAGTATTATATGAGGACCCTAATGCCGAAAAATGTTCCTTAAAGGGTAATTTTACTATGATTCTTCCTTCAGAATTTGTTTCTACATTTGTCACAACTGCAGTTCGGCTGTCCACTTATTTGCTGGTGGAGGTACTTCTTCCATTTGCATTAAAAATTTAATTTGATCATCAAGATCATTTGGAATTGAAAATGATACCATACAATTTGCTATTGATTGTTTAGTGGTTGGTGTATAGCGGCCAGTTACGATCCAGCCAACTTTAGTTTCTTCAAATGTAGGCATGTTTTCACCAAGACTAATTTTTCCACTGCCTAGAATATTAAAAAAGTATTCGGTTCCAAGTAACAAATCTATCTGCTGTTGTTTATAGAATAATTCGTCGGCCATGTCAATTTGGGCAAAATCCCAACCACTAATATCAATGTGTTTAGATGGTAGATATCCGGAAATACGATTCGTTACTAATAAGTTGAGAGAACATTCATGACTGCTAAAACGAGATCTAACTGTTGAAGTAACTTCGTACTTCGTATTGGAAGCTATACATCCAACACCAGAAACGTCAATTGATATTTTTCTACGTGACAAATTTAAAATATTGGCATATTTTTCTGTTATTAAATTCACTTGCGAACATGAATCTAAAAGTACGCGACCCAATTTGTACCCGCCTATGCTATCCGAAACGAGAATAATGGCTGTTGCAAGAATTATGCTGCTAGAATTATTCTTTATATGAGTATTAACAGCAGCTTGAGGGGCACTGTTTGATAAGGACGTAGAATTGGCACTAACTGTTGGTGTCTCTCTATGAAGTAGCGTAGGGTGAGCGTGATTGCATGTTTTGCATCGATATTTTGATGTACAATTAGTTATGTTGTGCCCTAATGATGGACAGTTAATACAAGAGCCAAGTTTTTTAACAGTATCAAATCTGCTAGTAGCATCCATAGATTTGAGTTGCGAACAATTGCTACTCCAATGATCTAATCGTTTGCAAAAAATACAATTCTTTTTAGCTTGGGTCATAAATACATGCCTTTGTTCTTGGTGTCGTGGTCCATTGCGTTTGTTATGATTTGTTGTAGATAGTTTACTGGACGATGTTTAATGCTCAATTGATTCTAAATATTGACATCTGCGCTCCAAAACTTTTGTAAATTCTTCCCAAGTTGGTAAATTGCTGCGTCATTCCGAATATGACCTATTTTTTATCAAAACTTCAACTTTGGGCGACATGTTCTAAAATACCAAAGCTGGGATCAGAAAACTGAAAGCAGTTTTGGAAACCTCAATATGTTTTCTATTTACTCCAAAAGTTTTTTCCCAGCCCTGAAAGAAATGTGGACCCTATGGGCAAAAATGTAAAAATCCCATTTTTGGGAATTTCATTCCTATTTTTGGGAATTGCGGGATGCCCATTGACCTTTTCAATTTTTTTTGCATTCATTGAGTTTTGTTCATAAATAAAGATTTTGTCATATATTACATATTTGTTTGATTTCTAAAACTATGATTTATATCAAAATTTTTATAGGGTCGCAGATAGCTACAACAATTTAATCCATATTTATCCCTTAATATCTTTTTTTAGTTAGATATGAACATTTTCGATTCTTTACAAAAATTTCCAAGCCAATGTCTCAATTACATTCAGAAATATGTTCATTTAAACCTGTATCCTTTAAGGAACAAGTCGGTTTTAGTGACATTTCTCAAAAAAAACAATATAGAGCGTTTTGAGACGATAAAAGATATAATTTTTTTTGTCGGCCACGCCTACTTTCGAGTGGTCGGGGCTCCAAAGTATAATACATTTTTGTGTATATCTCGAAAACTGTTTTGTTTACAATAAAAATTTATCAAATTAAAGGTATTGAAAATACCTTTCCAAAATATATATTTTGACCCGACTTTTTTTTCCTCTAAAAGAAATCGGAAAAAATGTCTATATAATTCTATTATAAATTTTTATATATTAATAGCCAATGAATTAAGCTTTTATTTAAGGTATAAACCATTTCTGTATCTAATCAAATGAAAGAGATATTTGATTTCAAAAACCATTAATAAAGATTTCCGGAATAGGCGGCCTACGGCCGGGCGCAAGGATTTTTTCCTCTATGGTATGTCCAACACCGGCTTCGCTTAATAAAGATTTCCTAAATAGCCGGCCTATGGCCGGGCGCAAGTATTTTCTCCTCTATAGTATGTCCAACACCGGCTTCGCTTAATAACGATTTCCTAAATAGCCGGCCTACGGCAGGGCGCAAGGATTTTCTCCTCTATGGTATGTCTAAAACCGGCTTCGCTTAATAAAGATTAGTATACATACGTTTTTTTCTTAATAGCTAAATCATAATTAAATTATTAATATCTCAGGAACTATAATACTTACAAAAACATATTATAACTTAATAAAAAGCTCAATATCATGGCTTTTAAACAATCTAATTTATATACTTACCTATAAAGGCATTTTTCCGCGATTTTTTAGATAAACCTCAAAAATATCGGGTCAAAAATTATGTTTCCCAAAATTGACCTATAATGGGTTTTTTTGTATATCATGTTACATATCATTGGAGAGGTCTTCGAAATACCTTTAATTTGATATATATCGGTCCAAACAAATGTATATTTTTCGAGATATAGCCATAAATATTTTGAACTTAGAAGCCCGCCTACCCTAAAATAGGCGTGGCCGACAAAAAAAATTTTATGTCATTTCACTCACAAACGAACTCTCTATTAGTGGTGAATTTTTCGATGTGATTTGAAAATGTCACTAAAACCGACTTAATTTCATATTTTTCATATTTAAGTATTAAGTATGACAGAACATAAATTTGGTGTTGAATAAAATATTAGGACAATTTTTAAAAAATTATTTAGTTAATTATTTTATTAAAGACTATAACATTGTATATACAATAAACAAATTATAATTTTATTATGAGCCACGCACAACAACACCTAAATCACCTCACACAAACCACCTTTCACGCCCACCGAAATATAAAACACAATTTAATACAATATCATCAGTTAGTACAATAGCTTTTTTTATTTGAACTGTTTATCTTAAACATAATACAATTAATTCTACTTATATAGTTAATTCCTTACACTACTTATTTTCTATAAAATAATCTGTCATATCGGTATACATATTACAGAAGGTAATATAACTCCTCTAAATCTTCCTTGTTTTGAGATAATAGAGTTTCATAACAAATCCATCTTTTTCGCATAGTTGAAAGAACATGATCAGAAGATAGAAGTAAACTATTTAAAATATCTTCATTCTGTGATTGCCTGGAGCATTTTCTTGAGCTGAATAGTTGAACATGCTTAAAATCTCGATTTCTCGCTTCCTGGGCTCCTTCTGTTAACTCTCCAAGTGGAAGAATTTTCAATTATTATTTGACCATGACACAATATTTTGTATACTGTTGGTGTTAGTTCCCTCCATGGATACAGAGATAAAAGTAATTTAGAAATTTCAGATGTATGTTCCCCAAATCGATTTCCTTTAATTTTATGTTTACTATTCAATGCCATTAAAATAGTGTTAACTCTTCGAAGCAACTCCTTGTCGATTCCAGTTTTTTTTGAAGTAATTTCAAAATCACGAAAAAACCTTCTCGCCGTATTACCGTCATTTGTACTACCGCAACTTGGAAGTGGTTTGTCGATGTTAAATCCCATCTGAACTTTAAATTCTTCTTGGCTTCTGCTTTTTTCCGCAGCTCTCAGTTCTTTCAATTCTTCATTATTTTTTGTTGATTTAGTAAGATTCTATGGCACACTTCTATATTCGAGGTCGTATGCTATGTGTAAAAAGTAATCCAAAAATCGTATTCTGGCATGAAGTGGTGAAATTCCGAAAGACAGGACATCTCATTAATACTTCTGCTTTTGTTTATATTTGAGAATTGCGACTTTTTCTCATTACATATTGAGCATCTGCAGAAGGAAGAAGTTTCTGTTATGGCATTGCTGACCTTTCCATCAATCACTGTTAAGCTTAGCTGATATGATACGTTAATAGAGAATTCCTTTATTTTTATGCAAATGGGTTCCAGTGCATTTATTTCGTCTTTTAAATATTCCACTAAATCTTTTGTTGTTTTCTTTGACTCCTTTATATATTCAAATCCAATGGGTCTACAAAAAATTTTTGAACCCGGGGTTGCATTGATCCATACATCTTCAAATGAATTTCCGATGCTTGACGATGATGGATTAATGGAATATGAACGAATTCGTAATGGTACTAATGATGACATAAATACGCTTTTGTAGTCTGCTAATGTCCGACATCCATCTGGAAGTGCTGATAAACCGTCACATACCCACTTACACATTAAGACAACATCACAGTTATGAATTTTCCTTAGTTGGTCTTCTGAAAAGTCTGACACAATTCTTGATGCTGTGTTTTCGAGCAAAGATGATATATCAATACAAGCTTCCACATCATTAACAGCAATAGGTGATGGTAGGATAGTTTGTTTTTTTTCCTGGATCGCCTAGTATGATGGTAATATATTGTGTCCTTTCCCATGCAGAGCTTTCCTTAATATTTGGTACTTATTTCGACTGAGACCCAGTTCCAACATAAGCGCTATTGCTTCCTCTTCAGTAAAATTTGATTGTGCTGTTGGAGTTGGTATACTTTCCACAATTCGCTTATGCCGTTTAGGTGATGCAATATGTACGGCATCCATAGGTTGGTTTTCCTTTTTCCTCATTTCGTTAAATGTATCAGCAATTTCCTCATTTGAGATTGAAAAAATTTTTTGTGTGACCCTCTTTTTTTGGACCTTGAACATAAGTCTTCGTATGTATGACTTGCAAGACGCTCCTGTTGATGTGTTGTCAGTTGAGATTTCCGTAGTAGTTTCCATCCAACTACAAAATTTTAATCGAAATTTCTTTTGATGTCATTTCATCATTTCATTGTAGATTTATTAAATATGGTACTTAAAATCTGAGAACTTTACTTATATACCAATTCTTGTCATTTCCGATACAAGTATTCCAAGGTAAAAAATTACGAACTGTCTACTTATTAACATTTAGGACTATATTACTATAACCTGTAATTCAGTCATTGGTATTTCTTATTAGTGAAACAATGTATATTAGAAAACGATGTACACGTGTGTGTAGATGTATGTATATGGTTTTATTTGGCAAATGTAATTTTGGCAATTTTGATTTATTTGTTGCCGGGATAGCAAATGAAGCTTCTGAAGTCATTATATAATTATCGCCTAAAATATCAATTATTTTTGATTTCGTTAAAATACACAATTCTTCGATGTCTGTCCTAGAAATATCTTTAGGTTGTAAAGTTTCCATATCATTTAGTATCGAAAGCAGTTGTTTAAAATATGTCTCTACTAAACTCAGCCTGCAATCTAGCTCAGAAGCAGACATTGACTCATTTACTAAATTTTTAATTCATTTAGGCTGATGATTTTGGGTTTTTCTTTAGAACTTTTAAACCGTTAGCTTGTAGTTGTTTTTGTTTGTTTATGCAATTATTTGGTTTTTATTTTATTTCATCTAAATACCTGGATGTCGGGCTTAAGCAAAAATTAAAATGTTTAATTTTTATGGCGTTCCACTGGCCGACGGTGCGAGTTATCCGGCGGCGATGTGTTTTTCCACCGTTTATTTGTTATAAGTTGGACTGACCTTTGATGATGTTCATCGGGCTGATGATACGAATTTCCGACAGCGACAAGTTTCTCCGTTTGTAAGCAATAGGCAGTATTAACTTTTGTTGGTGTTCCTTAGACAGACGATATGTTTCTTCAGCGTTTATTTGATACAACAAATACTGCGTTTTGATAATGTTCCTCGGGCGGATGATACGATGATATGAAGAATAAGCAGAACTGTTTTTATAAAAGTCATTATATGGAATACCAATACGTCTAGCGTGGTTTCCAAACCTTGAATGACCTGTAAGAACTGATAACAAAGCGCTCAGATATATTCTGTTTAGCCCTAAAATGTAGGATGTTTTATGAGAATCCATACGAGGCCACAGTAGCCTAGCGATCGAGCAAGTGTGCTCCTGAGACCATCGCTCCTGGGCTGAAATGAAGCAGTAATCAAGTATTTGCTTCTTGATGACCGCTAAGGGGACACCACAGAACTGGTCAATATCCAGTATGGTCATCCTCGTGCCGGCTTTTGCCAGAATGTCAGCAGTATTATTGCCAATTGTTTCCCCGTGTCCTTTGACCCAAATAAGGGTAATTCTTGAATATCTCGCCATCTCGTTTAGAGACGCACGGCATTCTTGGACAAGTTTTGATGTAGAATACACACCTATCAGGGATTTGATAGCGGCTTGACTGTCAGTATAAATTCTGATATCTCTGTTGGATATCCGATAGTACCTAAGCCAATTAGAAGCCCTTTTTATAGCTGAGATTTCAGCCTGCAAAATAGTACATTCGTCGTTGAGTCGGAAAGAGATTTTCGTCCCGAATTCTTCAATGAATATGCCCCCGCCGACACCTTTAGTTGTTTTTGAGCCATCTGTATAAACATTAAAGCTTCCAACACTTTCAGGTGCTAATTCATTATAATCGCAGATTAAACTATACCGGAAGTTCCTCGATATGCACGGTTCCGGAATATGGTAGTCAATAGCTTGATGTAGGTTTGGTACAAGATCTACAATCTTTGCATGACCACTGGAACCGTAGTTCCATTTATTCGTAATACTTAGTCTGGCTGCAGTATTCATTGCCAGTTGTTTAGCAAGAAGATCCACAGGCAGCCAGTTCAGCATGGCAAACAACGCTTTACTGGGCGTAGTCCTAAGTACACCTGTTATGAGAAGAGCAGATTGTCTCATAACTTTGTTGTAGCTATCTGCGACCCTATTAAAATTTTGATATAAATCATAGTTTTAGAAATTTAACAAATATGTAATATATGACAAAATCTTTATTTATGAACAAAACTCAATGAAATCTTCAACGCTTGTTAAATTTGTCATTTCAAATTCAATGAAATGCAAAAAAAAAAAATTGAAAAGGTCAAAGGGCATCCCGCAATTCCCAAAAATAGGAATGAAAATCCCAAAAATAGGATTTTTTACATTTTTGCCCATAGGGTCCACATTTCTTTCAGGGCTGGGAAAATACTTTTGGAGTAAATAGAAAACATATTGAGGTTTCCAAAACTGCTTTCAGTTTTCTGATCCCTGCTTTAGGATTTTAGAACATGTCGCCCAAAGTTGAAGTTTTGATAAAAAATAGGTCATATTCGGAGGACGCAGTGGCAACATTTTCAAAAAATAGGACAAGTTTTTTACGCCAAAGCGTTCTGCTATAAAATTGTTATATCTAACAAGAAAAAATTGAGTCCATTGGTCCAAAATTACGCTTTCAGAAAATATAAAAATCATTGTATTTGGGTGAAAAACAAAAAAATGGCACGAGTTTAAAAATTTTACATGTCGTAGGTGAGTACCTACGAGCCGCCACAGCTCCGTCCCTGGAGCATCTGCCAGGTTCATCTTCAAAACTTAAACTCAAATACTCATTGGCTACGCTCACGCCGATCGGATCGGCCGTTTAGAAATGCCAGATTTATTTCCAAAAAATTTCCATTCTGCCCCACTGTGCGTCAACGAAATCAACCTCGAGGATGGGGCAGTAAATTGGCTAATGAACGTATATATATTCCTATGCCTGATAAGGACACCGCAGTGCCATCAACAGTACTCACTGTATTAATAGCCACTTCAGGCTATCCGGAGGAGTCAAAACCAAAGAGCGAGGAGGTGACCACCAACTCGCTGGAAGACAGTTTAATGGATGACCATGATTGAGGTAGCGAGACAGCTACCAACGCTCTGATGGCTAAAATCAACACAGGTAAAATACATTGAGTTTTAATCCAGGAACCCTGGACGATTCGCAACAAGGTTTCTGGATTAAATCACGTAAATTTCCAACTTTTCAACGCTGATACAGGATCTCGCCCGAGAACATGTATCTTATGTCACAAGAACTTATGTTTTCTCGTCTCAACAGGATTATCAACATCGGATACAATGGTGCTGAAGCAAGGTCGTGGCAATATATTCCTTGCATCTATTTACCTGCCTTTCGATTCTCCGACACTACCTCCAACGTCGGATCTGATGAAACTGGTTGAAGAGGCACAAAGGAAAAATAAGAAAATTGTAATAGGTTGTGAATAACTATATGTTCAGAAGAGCTTATAAACGAAATTCAGGATTGTAGAGTTTCGGACGAGCACTCCATTTCTGATCATCGGTACATAAGATTCAAAATAATAAGGCCAACACCAAAGCCGATAAAGTTTCGGATTAAGTCTAAAACTAATTGGACAATGTTCGGAACCTTACTAAAGAACCGTTTAGATCAGGACACTTTTCAATGTCGAAATAAAGAGGATATAGATGCCAAAGTGGAAACGTTCACAAGTGCCCTGGTTGAATCGTTCGAGGACAGCTGCCCTCTGCGAGAGCGGAGATCTGCCCAGGAAAAACCCTGGGTAATTGGGGAGATCCGGATCCTTGGGAAGACTCTTCGCAAACTATTTAACCGGGCGCGGCGTAAAAAGACCGCAGTATACTGGTATGAGTATCGTAATAAACTTGGTGAATATAAGAAAATCGTTCGAAAAGCCAAACGAGACTCCTGGAAACTTTTCTGTGAACAGGTAGATAGCGTAAATGACGTATCGAAGATAAAAAAATTCCTATCCAAAACTCATGTCCAACCGGAATCTATGATCGATGACACGGGCAGGAGGCTTGAGGATATGGAGGAGACAATGAAACTCCTAATGGATTCTCATTTCCCACCCGGTATATTGAATAACATAGATGAACCGATATTGGAGGAAGGGGAGGGTAACACGGAAATAGTTATTACAACTGACATGGTTAAAGGGGCAAGCAAGAGCTTTGCTCCCTATAAAGCTGCAGGGCCGGATGGAATTTTCCCGGCACTTTTGCAGATGGTGGCGGGACTGGTTTCCGTACATCTGTCACAGGTATTCACTGCATGCCAAGGAAACCTAGCTATGCGACACCTAAGTCCTATCGACCGATAAGTCTTACGTCCTTCCTACTTAAAACCTTGGAACGGATAGTCGATAGCATGGTTAAAAGCAGCATACCATATAAAGACCTTAAATATAAGCAGCATGCTTATGTAAAGGGACGATCGGTGGAAACCGCTTTAAATGAAGTTGTCCACTACATAGGTGAATCTTTCGATAGCAAACTGTATACACTGACAGTATGCATTGACAGGCGCTTTCAATAACGTGCACACTGATACCCTTATCCAATCCCTACTCCAGTTTTATGTTGACCGGGTGCTCCGTAACTGTTTCAACTACATGTTAAGGAACAGATGGATAAGCTGCGAGATGTACGATATAAGTATCAGGAAAAAGGTATTTCGCGGTATACCACAGGGTGGAATTTTGTCACCTTTACTCTGGGTTACCACGATTAATAGCCTCCTAAGGACCCTAACCGAAAAAGGACTTAGACCTGTCTGCTATGCAGACGATGTCGTAATACTTTTAAAGGGAAAGGATCCAAATTACTTGTGTAGAAGAGCTGAGGAGGCTCTGAATACGGCCTTGAGCTCACTTTCTTTGCCATTGTCAGGCATTCGTCGAAGTTAGATCCAAGTATCTTGGAAGTGATGTTATTCCGGAAATAACATTCTTAACCAACACCGATTGGAAGATTCTTAGGAATAACGTCCAGGAAACTGAGTTTCTGAACATGGAAAAATAATACATTCAGTGAAAAAAATTTTTTTCTTGAATTGGAGCACACAACAGGCCCGATAGTGGCCTAGGTGTATTTCTTCGGATTTGATGTAGTATACATCCTCCTATCAACCTAAACTAACCTTATTTGTTTTTGTTTCTCTGTGTTTTTCGTTATGTATGTTTAGATGTCTGTTGGTTTAGATGCCTTGTGTATTTTGTTTTTTATTTCGTTTAGCGTTGTTGTTGTTTATTTTGTTTTGCTTTTGGTGTAATATTAATGTAGTAGGGAAAAAATTTATAGCACTAATATGTTTAAAATACACTATAGTGAATGGTATATAAAATTCGGCACAGCCGAATATAGCACTCTTTCTTGTTCTAAAACCATTTAGTTCTCACACGAACATTTCATTTTGTTAAGATCAAGTTTATAAATAAGATTTTTATAAAACATTTGAAAGTTTTCGTTAAAAAATGTCTAAAATGAAATGAGCTTTTTCTATCGTAACAGAACATTGTTGCCTACGTATATAATTTCTGATATTTTAATATTTTTTCATGTAGTAATAAGGTATTTGGTGTTAACCCTAAAAAATAAACAAAAATAAAATAAATTTGCAAAAAAATTGAAATTATAAAGTTTTTAAAAACACATGAAAATTTTATGCAATGTCTCAAAAAATTTAAAGGTTTGTATTGCAAATTGTATTCAGGTTCAAGTGGCCACATATTTTATCGTAGTATTTTGGTATACTTTTCGTTGTTTTTTGGGCAAACGAAAGCCCTTTGCTATCGTCTATTTTTATTTATCGTTTATTATGAACGAATTCATTTTCTAAAAACCAAAAATGTATGGAAAAATAAAGCTCTTTCTTTGCTACTCACATGAAAATTTATTTTTAAGAATGAAAACAAATTTTCATGTTAGAAAAACAGTCTGTAAAACTCAATTTGGAATCAAATATTATACCCAAGTCATTAACTTCATGAACAAAAGCAAAAGGATAAGAGTCAATATTAAAAGATATTAATTTTGCACCATGAAGCCAATCGATTTGAATTAGATTGTAGATTAAAACATAAATGAAAATATGTATGTTTTACACTGAAAAATTTTATGTTTGTACATATTTGTGTTATTTATATTATTAGTATTATAAATGAATAACGGAAGAGATCTTTGTATTGTTGTATGTATCCGTTGATGAAAGTATTTATTGATGAACATTTTGATGTAAAAATGTGTTGATGTATGTACATATGATTGTATATAGTTTGATGTATTGATATATGTGTATAGTTTGTTTATGTATTAAATGTATCTAATAGGTACTAAAATGATTAACAGTCGATCGTTTAATCGTTACAATTTATGCGATTAATTGCTTGAACAAATAAAAATAAATAATTATACATATGTATGTCTAATAGATCTTTCTATAAAAAGTATTCATACATTAATTTGTAATGGCTTTTTAAAATATTCTCTGTGTATCATTTCATAAAGAGAGTCACTAAATTAAATTGTTTTTGTTTTATGTTTAGTTTGTTTTGTTGCTGAGAATATTTGTATTGAGTGTGTATAATTGAGAATAACACATTGCCCGCAAGGGCATGTTTGGCCGCCAATGATTTAAAGCATTATTTAAAATTTAGATTTTCAGAAAAATTTTCAAATCATCGGCATATAGCAAATATTTTGAATGTTTAAAAACAGAAGATTTATAAAAACATTAAAAAGTAATGGTCCTTAGATACTACCTTGCGGTATTGCGGAAGTTAGCTCATAAGGTACTGATTCAAATCTCTCAACGTTCACGATGTAAATTCCATTACTAATATATGACGAAATCCATGCATATAAATTCGAATGAATACCAATTCCTAACAATTTTCTTAGTAGTATACTATGAGATACTTTATCATAAGCTTTCATAAAATCTATATAAATTACTTCAACTTGAAATCCACATTCAATTGATGAAAAGCAGTAATCAGAAAATAGCATCAAATTTCAGATTGTAGATCAATATTCACGGAAGTCATGTTGTTCAGAAATTACAAATGATTTAGTAGCAAAATATATCCTTCTATAGACAACGTGTTCAAAAATAACTTCCGTTACAATATCGATATCTTCACAAAATTTTACAAATTAAAGTTTTATGTCAATACAATTCATATCAAGGAAATATTTTTCCATCGGTCCACAATTGGTCATAGCTCCCATACAAGGTCCCCTCCCGAAAATCACTTAAACGCTCAAAACTTATTACCTAATTAAGATATTTATGCAAAATTTGCTACAAATATTACTTTTATATACATAAATGTTACCGTAAAATTTTCTTCCGATCAGTTTGCTCCCGAAAATCACTTAAGTGCACATAACTCATTACCTAATTGGGCTTGTCCCCTGCGATTGGTGTTTGTACTACCCCTAGCTACATGGTGCGAGTTGGCATCACAACCTATTACAATTTTCTTATTTTTCCTTTTTGCCTCTTCAACCAGTTTCATCAGATCCGATGTTGGTGGTAGTGTCGGAGAATCGAAAGTTAGGTAAATAGATGCAAGGAATATGTTGCCACGACCTTGCTTCAGCACCGTTGCATCCGATGTTGATAATCATGTTTAGAGGAGAAAACATAAGTTCTTGTGTCTCGCTCCGATGGAGGTTTATTTGGATAACCTCAATCATGGTCATCCATTAAACTTATAAACACAAATATCGCGATGAAATTCAGCACAATAAAATATTATCTAAATATAAATATATTCACAAAATTTTATCGGGCTTGGTCCATATTTGCCCCTAGCCCCCATATAAAGCCTCTTTCAGAAAATTAGTTTTTCGATCATAAATTGCTTAAATGTATCGGAACAAGGAAATATTGAAGATAAATGCTTTATTATGAAAAATAAATCACATTTAATATTCATAACTGGTGTAGGGTATCATATGGTCGACCACGCCCGACTATACTTTCTTACTTGTTATACCCTTCACCTTCGTGAGAAGGGTATATATAAGTTTGTCATTCGGTTGTAATTTCTATAATATAATTTTCCGACCCTATAAAGTATATATATTCTGGATCCTTATAGATAGCGGAGTCGATTAAGCCATGTCTGTCTGTCCGTCTGTTAAATTAGTTTTTAGAGGACCCCAGATATCGGCGAGATCGTCGGTCAGAATTCGTTACGAAATCTGATGTAAATTCTTGGAAATATTCAACAAATCTGATTAAAGTGGTCTGACTATTCCGATCAAAGTGGATTAATTTTATTAATTTTAATAAAAATGTATAAGCTTCCTTGTTATACCCTTCACTTTCGTGAGAAAAGAACAGCATCCAAACATACAAAAAAATACACAGCTGAACAAGTATGAATGTATAGTCGGGCATACCCGACCATATGATACCCTACACTAGACAGTATGTATGTTAAAAATGGGGATTATTTAAAAAAATAAAGCATTTGGTTGGATTTTTTAACTTTATTTTGGAATATTTTTACTTTTTTTTGCAAAAAAAGAGATTTTTTAAGAGGGCTCAAAGGGGAGTAGGGCAAAATATGGCCCTATCCTTAAAAATGTTGGTAGGGGGAGTTAAGTCTTCTTCAATAATGACCTTTAAGTCATTTTCTGAAGGGGAGTTTGTATGGGGGATAGGGTCAAATGAAGCCCGATCATTACAAAAATCGGTAATGTCATTTAAAGTTCTATAAAACTAAGTTTTGTCGACTTTTGTTAACATAATAGATCATTTAAATTAATTATAAACCAAAAGGCCCTATTTGGGGGGTACGGTTGTATGGGGGCTAGTCGAAATAATGGTCCGATTTTAACCATTTTCAATAGGCTTCGTCCTTGGGCCAAAAGAAGCGTGTGTGCCAAATTTCATCCAATTATCTTGAAAATTGAGACCTGTACCTTGCGCACAAGGTTTACATGGACAGCCAGCCAGACCGACATAGCTTAATCGACTCAGAAAATGATTCTAAGCCGATTGGTATACTTTAAGGTGGGTATAGGACGAATATTTTTGTATGTTACAAACATCACCACAAACCCAATATACCCTCCCCACTAAAGTGGTGTAGGGTATAAATATTCCACAATAAAACATATTAAATGCTTTATTTAAAAAAATTCAAAATTTTAACATACTGACTGGTGTAGGGTATCACATGGTCGGCAATGGCCGACTATAAATTCATACTTGTTTAATAGAATTTTGTTTTTTGTTCATAAATAAAGTTCGAATAAACAAAAAAAAACAATTTTATGTTTTCCAA
>NC_060949.1:14646451-14662291 GCF_022045245.1 Lucilia cuprina | reverse complement strand
ATACATTTTAGTGATGTCACCGGTGAGCGCAATATTATACAAACGAAAACGAAGAACTTGTAAAAACAAATCGTCTTGTATAGTTGGACCTACTAAAAGAATGTCGCTTAGAGATTTTTCTGTCGAAGTTATTGCCGAAGCATCAAATACGACTCTAAGCTTGGTGCTTGTACTGTTTGGGCGCAGCACACAATGGTGGGGTATAAAGTAGTGTGATATAGGCATATTGGGTTTCGAAATGAGTGACATATGTGCCAATATCTCATATTCATCCATACTGAATATACTGGGTTTTTAAATTGGTATCTCGTGCTAAACGACATTCGAGCAGATGAAATCATTTTAACGCAGTATTATATGAGGACCCTAATGCCGAAAAATGTTCCTTAAAGGGTAATTTTACTATGATTCTTCCTTCAGAATTTGTTTCTACATTTATCACGAAATGTGATTCACTCAACTGCTGTTCAGTTGTCCACTTATTTGCTGGTGGAGGTACTTCTTCCATTTGCCATAAAAATTTAATTTGATCATCAAAATCATTTGGAATTGAAGATGATACCATACAATTTGCTATTGATTGTTTAGTGGTTGGTGTATAGCGGCCAGTTACGATCCAGCCAACTTTAGTTTCTTGGAATGTAGGCATGTTTTCACCAAGACTAATTTTTCCACTGCCTAGAATATCAAAAAAGTATTCGGTGCCAAGTAACAAATCTATCTACTGTTGTTTATAAAAAAATTCGTCAGCCATGTCAATTTGGGGAAAATCCCAACCACTAATATCAATGTTTTTAGATGGTAGATATCCGGAAATACGATTCGTTATTAATAAGTTGAGAGAACATTCATGATTGTTAAAACGACACCTAACGGTTGAAGTAACTTCGTACTTCATATTGAAAGCTTTACCTCCAAAACCAGAAACGTCAATTTATATTTTTCTACGTGACAAATTTAAAATATTGACATATTTTTCTGTTATTAAATTCACTTGCGAACATGAATCTAAAAGTACTCGACCCAATTTGTACCCGCCTATGCTATCCGAAACGAGAATAATGGCTGCTGCAAGAATTATGCTGCTAGAATTATTTTTTATATGAGTATTAACATATAAACAATAATAAATAGAATTGGTACTAACTGTTGGTGTCTCTCTATGAAGTAGCGTATGGTGAGCGTGATTGCATGTTTTGCATCGGTATTTTGATGTACAATTAGCTATGTTGTGCACTAATGATAGACATTTAATACAAGCGCCAAGTTTTTTTACAGTATCAAATCTGCTAGTAGCATCCATAGATTTGAATTGCGAACAATTGATACTAAAATGATCTAATCGTTTGCAAAAAAATACAATTCTTTTTAACTTGGGTCATAAATACATGCCTTTGTTGTTGGTGTCGTGGTCCATTGCGTTTGTTATGAGTTGTCGTAGATAGTTTACTGGTGGACGATGTTTGGAGCTCAATTGATTCTAAATATTGACATCTGCGCTCCAAAACTTTTGTAAATTCTTCCCAAGTTGGTAAATTGCTAAAGTCAATTTTTTCTTTCCATTTCATATTTGATTCTGAGTCAACTTTTGTTAAAATTAAATGAATTAGCATGGCGTTGCATATGTCTTTCTCGTTTCCTAGTGATTTTAATGAACTATAAACTGCCGATGCATTATCTACTAATGGACGTAGTTACATAGCAGATGGACTTTCAACTGTAGGTTGTAAAGTTTCTATATCATTTTGTATCGAAAGCAGTTGTTTAAAATATGCCTCTACTAAACTCAGCCTGCACTCTAGCTCAAAAGCAAACATTGACTCATTTACTAAATTTAATTTAATTCGAGTAACATTTGCCTTTACAGACGTACGTTGTCTCACAAGAGTGTCTAAATCACTCATTTTTTTATTATTTAAGAGTACGTATATTTAAATCTCTTAATACTTCCTGACTCAGTAACTGTAATTATTGTTGTTTTATAGCATACTGTTTACTGACAAAATTGTGTATACTAATGTTAATATGTTAATAAATGACGGTGGGGTGGGCAGCAACATAAACAATAACAATAAAGTTAGGCTGATGATTTTGGCCGACGGTGCGAGTTATCCGGCGGCGAAGTGTTTCAATAGGCAATAGTAAGCAATAGGTAGTATTAACTTTTGTTGGTGTTCCTTGGACAGACGATATGTTTCTTCAACGTTTATTTTATACAACAAGTACTGTGTTTTGATAATGTTCCTCGGGCGGATGATATGAAGAATAAGCAGAACTGGTTTTTTATAATCCTCGGGCGGATTATGCTATGTTACGGGACGTTTGTTTGAATAAATTAAACCAAATCTACATCTATTGTTTTTGCTGGCAAAGTTTGTCTAATACACTAAAGGTCGTGCCCCACATTTGGCGCCAAAAAATGTTGAACCTGTGGTCAAAATTAAAACGCTTGGTTTCGATGCTATTGATTTGAATATTATACGAGCAATGACGATTTATTAAAAAAGATAAATATATAACTACAGTAACTCTTAT
This sequence comes from Lucilia cuprina, assembly GCF_022045245.1. Classification (NCBI taxonomy): domain Eukaryota; kingdom Metazoa; phylum Arthropoda; class Insecta; order Diptera; family Calliphoridae; genus Lucilia; species Lucilia cuprina. The sequence goes on along the minus strand of NC_060949.1, from coordinate 14,659,756 downwards.
AAAAAAATTAAGAATGTTGAACATAAGTAAACGTCAAAATTTATATTACAATTGAAATAAGTTACAGAGTTGTAAAATTTTTCACAAACTACTACAGGGTGTATAATAAATAATTAATATATAAGTGCTCCAACATATATAATTTATTATTTATTTTAATAATAATTTATAAGCTTCCATTATTCATGACTTTTTAAGGGTGCATAAATAAATAATAGAAACTTCTAGATTATTTTTAAAATTAATAAAATTAAGCAATACTACATACATATTATATACATATGTATGTACATCTATTTAAAATTATAAAATTGAACCCTAAAAAAATATGTCATTTTTAACTAATTTTTGTGTATTAACAAAGTTTAAACAAATTTAGGCAATAATCATCACATATGCTGATGTAGTTTACTTGATTTCCAAAGACCAAATGAGAAAATAAAAACAAGTAAGAGTGCTATATTCGGCTGTGCCAAATATTATATACCCTTCACCATAGTGTATTTTAAACATTTTAATTTTTTCCCGACTACAAACAAAAACAAAATGAACAACAACAACGCTAAACAAAATAAAAAACAAAATACACAAGGCATCAAAACCAACAGACATCTAAACATACATAACGAAAAACACAGAAAAACAAAATAAACAAGGCAATATAACCAACCTACATCCAAATATACGAACAGAATTCACAAAAACAAAACAAAATACACAACTCAATGACGCCAACAGCATCCAAACATACAAAAAAAATATACAGCTGAATAAAACCAAAAACATCTACACACACGTGTACATATTTTTCTAATATACAGTGTGACATTTTTTGATGAAATTTTCAGATGTTGTCTCTGATTTTTGCTCATATCTCCATTATCTCTCCGATATCTGGGGTCCTCTAAAAACTGATTTCAACAGACAGACATGGCTTAATCTATAAGGATCCAGAAGATATATACTTTATAGGGTCGGAAAATTATATTATAGAAATTACAAACTTATATATACCCTTCTCACGAAGGTGAAGGGTACAACAAGTAGGAAAGTATAGTCGGGCATGGCCGACCATATAATACCCTACACCATGAGTATATTTTTAAAATTTTTATTTTTCATAAATAAACTTTTATGTTGAGTTTTACTTTAATTCCAAAGTATTTAAGCAATTTATTGATAAAAAACAAAATTTTCTAAATGAGGCTTTATATAGGTCAAATATGGGCCAATCCTTGGTAAATTTGGGAAAGGGATTTTTTAAATAATAGTTAGTTTTGATAAGTTTCATTGCGATACAAATGGTTACAAGTCAATTTTAGACGTTTAAGACATTTTTGGATCGGGCCAAAAAAGGCCCGATCATTACGAAAATCTGCAGTGCAGATTTCAACCATTTCCAATCGGCTTCGTCACTGTACCAAAAAACATGCTTCATAAAATTCTTTTAAAGTACAGTTGACGAATTTTAAAATATAAACAGGTTTGTGTATGATTTTTATACCCTACACCACTATAGTGAGGAGGTTATTATAAGTTTGTGCTGATGTTTGTAACATACAAAAATATTGGTCCAATACCCACCTTAAAGTATACCGATCGATTCAGAATCATTTTTTGAGTCGATTAAGACATGCATTGAATTCTGAATTCTTCCGATTGGTGGGTATAGGACCAATATTATTGTGCGTTACAAACATCAGCACAAACCCAATATACCCTGCGCACAAAGGTGGTGACTTTTATTCAGATTAAAAGAAAGTCATTACTTGAGTACCACAAAGAAAAGCAGACCGCAAATAAATAGTCATTGAAAAGTATGTGGAAGTACAACCCATTACCGAGTTTTTGCTAGGACACATTCTTCTAAAATGTTTATAGATAAATTATGTCGAAAATATTTAAAGAAAACTGGAGGTTGAATTGGATAATTAACAATTACCTTGATTTTGCTTGCCAAATTTATAGCTGTTTAAAATAATTTAATTTTTAAAATCGTTAAAAATACTGGTTAAGCTATTCTCAAACAAAAATTGTGCCCAATTGTGCATGTTAAAATAGTTATCGCAAATTTCATATTTCTAAAAATACACTGATATTTCGAAACATTATTTTTATTTCTTTTGCAATTTATATCAAAACAAAAAATTTTGCCATATATTCAAAATATTTTGCTAAAAATCATCGAAATTAGGAAATACGGGGTTTTTATTTTTAAAATGAGCATTTTTCGGCAAGTGTTATTATTAATGATATAAAATAAATGAAATAAACATAAATAAAACGAGAAAAATAATATGTATGTTTCCGCATTTTATTCGAAAATTTTTTTAGCCATTCCTTTTTATTTCATAAAAATATATTTTTAAACAAAACATAATTTTGCTTTGATTTTTTTCTTATAAACGTCAAAAAATGTGGTCTGCCGACAATTGCTTAATTTTTATTATTCGCTCGCTCTTTTTGTGTGATTTGTCGACAGCAGTTCCAATTGTAATTTAATTAAGCATTTAAACTGTATAATAAGTAGTCCGACTTTCACATATAAGAAATTGGTCTCTCACATGTACGAGTGCCGTGTAAATACGGCTCCCCTGTGAGAAATGTAAACTTGTCAAAACACTCAAAAAAACACTCGTGCGAAAAAAATTACGATTAACCACAACAAATCTCTAATTTTGTAGCCACCATCAATGACTTTAACGCCCATTTTTGGTATTGAAAATTCGAACAAATTTCAAATTTTTTATTTTGAAATGGTGTAAATGTGTATGTCAAAACATATTTAAAATTCATACATAGCCTTTTAAAGCAAATTTAAAAATTTTTGTCACTGAAAACTAGGAATGTCAAACGGGAATTTTGATTAAGAAATAAGCAGGATCATTTCGGCCTATTTTTATATCGAATTACATTATTCATTGGGTAATTTTTAGACTATCGCATATCTAAAAATAAAAAGTAAGATATTATGACTTAGTTTTCATAATAAAGCAATTTATTGTTAAAAACTAATTTTCTGAAATATGCTTTATATTGGGACTTCCCTCAAGCCCCCTGTTTAAGGCAATAAAATTTGGAGGATGAATTTACGGTTACATAAAATGTGTATATGTATGCTGAATTTCACTATGGCACTAGTCCAGATATACGCGAAGAGCCACCTTAAGAGCTCTCTGGTTTCTCTTCATTTAAACGTACGTACGTCATTCTCTTAATTTTGAAGTCTTTTGATTGAGATACACACAGAGAAATCTCTGATGTTAAACATGAATATAAGTTCCTGTTTCCCGAATGTTATTTTATCTGAGTGAATGAAAATTTTAAAAAAAGTTTAATCTTCAACACAAACTCCTAAATAAATGTAATGTCCGCTATTATGTTATTTCCTGACATATAAGCCGATTTCCGGCACGAAATTCAACAGGGTCTTCAAGGCTAACAAGCGGCACAACTAAGTTTTTAGTTGTGCCGCTTATATTATTAAACATAATTATGAGCTACTCGTTGCAAACCCACTAAAGTGGTGTAGGGTATAAAAAGGACAATAAATAGGCATTGATACTATCAAATATGGGTATATCAGAATCTATAATGGCAGACAACCTGTTAATAAGATGGCGAGATGATATTCTCTTAATTGGGTAAGAGGACACGATATATTACTGGAAATAATGTTGCTAATAGCTTGCAAATGCTGAACTGCGATGGCTATACTTGATATAGACCAGTTTTGTAGTGTTTCCCAAGCGGCCACTAAAAAACATATATCAGATATTCAGCTCAATACGGTTGGTAATATGAGTGGTGTATCTAGATTCTAAATTCTAGAAAGCACTGTATTTAAATAACTATTTTATTATATTAAGTACTTTGAATTAATTTGTTTTCCAAAAATTTCTCAAACAAAAACGCAGTTAGAAATCAAGTATATTTTCTAAATGTATTTCAAATTTAAAAATGGCTAGTCGTAAGCTTGAACTGAAATTTTTTCAAACGTATTTTAAGTATTCTTTATTAGTATTTTTATGCATTCTTCAAACCCTAATTATAATGCTAATTATGTATTGCAATTTTATAGATTTTTTTACATCACCTGAAAATAAGATATTCATTCACATATCATTTTATCTTATTTTTCAATCATATCTCGGATTATTTCTACTATATATTTATACCCTTCCCCTACGTGAGAAGGGTCATGCCCGTTGTCTGTATGTATGTTGAAATCAGTTTTAAGAAGATCCCAGATTTTCATAATTCTGTTAGACAGAATCTTAAATAATTGTGTTGTTAAAAACAGCCTGGCTTAAGTTAGAAGCCATAAAAGGGAACTTTTTGTTACTTTTTCGTTTTCTAAAATGTACTTTTTGAATTTTCTATTATATTGAACCTAAAAACATGAAATTTAGCTAGATAAGAACACATAAAATTGGACTTTTGGTACTTCCTTGAATTTTCTATAATATTGAACCTAGAAACATAAAATTAAGTATGTACATTGATTCGGAATTAGGTGAGAACTTTTTGTACTTTTTCGTTCTGCAAAAGGTACTTTTTGAATTTTTTATAATATTGAACCTAGAAACATAAAATAAATAGTGTGAATTTGGTGAGAATCTATAAAAGGGAACTTTGGGTTACTTTTTCCTTTTTCAAAAGTTACACTTTTGGATTTTCTACAATATTGATTCTAGAAACATGAAATTAAGCATGTTGAAGAGTAGAAGTAAGTGATGTAAAAAGGACTTTTTGGTTTTTTAACATACCATGGTGAAGGCTATATATGATTCGGTACAAACGAATATAGAACTCTTACTTGTTAACGTTTTTTTTCGCTCTCTTTTGTAGAAAAAATGTCCTGTTTTTATTTTTCTAAAATAATTTATAAAAAAAAATGTTCTAAGTTCAATTAAAACTCAATTAAATTTTATAAATATCAAACATTATATTTTGTTAAACGGTTCTTGTAATTATCTTGCTTCTTTGAAAGGCTACACTTTTTAATTTAAAAACAATTTGAAAATTACGTTATTTAGTTAAAAAATTTTCACAGGTTTGAATCAGTGTTTTATTGGGGTGTTAGGTACTTTTTCACTAACACACAGACTGTTGTCAAAGAGTCGGACTACTTGTTACACTTTAGTTTTTAAGATGAATAAAATGTTTAAATTTTAAGTTGTGGAATATTTGTTTTTTTTTAATATCACACGATTTCCACCTAAAATATGTAATTTAATTTCAACTTTGTTGTAAAATTAATAAACACAAAAAAAATCTAAATTTGATTACAAGATTCTTGAGAAGTTAGCGACCCGTCCTTGTTCATGCGGGAAGGGAATATATTTAATTGAAAATAGCTATTAGTTATTTAAAGCGCCTTGATACGAAATTAATTTTCTCAAAATCAACAAAAAATTATTACGGCCATAAAAAACGCAAAATTGTTTTACATTTGTTTACAACCATATTTATTTCCTACTAAAAGTATTAATGAAGTTATTATAAGGATTTTTAAATGTCCAAAGCCTTGTGGCTCTTGTTTCAAAAGCTATGTTCACACCTATCACATATTTACTGAAAATGTCGTGACCCCTAAAAAATCGACATTTGGATTTCCTTTAAACATATGTATATTATTTATTTTCATGAACGTAACATATCTTTGACATCAGTTTAGAACGTCTTTATTATTTGTTTCGACATTATTTGTAATTACAAAAATCATTTAGAATCGAATGGAAATTTAAAAAAATAGTGGTTACGTATATCAAATAATTACGTGGTTTTCCGTCAAATATTTGATAGGACTGAACGTACCTTAAAGGATGGTTCTATAAGTTATTAACCGAGAGTACAGTTTTGAAGTTAATGAAAAACGCTGGTAATTTTTAATTTTAAAAATTTTAGATGATGAGAAAGTTAAGAGATAAGATGCTAGTGGTCTGCAATTTTCGACATACATGAGTATGTCGAAATCATCATTCTACACTTTTACATCCTGATATTCAATTTTATTGTTTTTAAAATCTTTTTTTATTCAAATTTTAAAATTTTATTTTCATCACAAAAACAATTCAATATTTGCGTTTGATTACTGTCAACGTATTTTACATATTTAAGATAAAAATACGTTGTTGATATTTACATTAAAAAAAATATGAGTAGTTCACCGAATTTTAAAACTGAATTTTAAAACATGGCAAAAAAATCCTTGTCAGAATTTGAGAAAAATGTGTTTTATCCAAGAATCTATTTGGGCTCTAATGATAGTCACGTTTCAAAATATCATATAACTTATGTACATACTGTACATATATGAATGTAGTTTATTATGGACCGCACTAATAATGTATGTATGAACGTATATAGTCGTGGAAGCGTATATGAATCTATGTTGTATTTTCTATGATGAATTAAACCTAACGGATGTCAGTTTATTATTTTCTAAACACATACACAAAACAAAAGCAAACTGTTTATATGCCCAAATATTTAAATAGATATTTGTCGGCTCAACAATACCAATTATTGTTAACAATCATTTAAATATGAATGAGGTGTGAAATTGCGATTGAAAAGTATTAAATACAAATACATACTTGTACATATGTAAGTATATGGATACATGTTTACGTACGTACAAACGAAAATACACTCACAATAACAAAAAAATAATAACAATATTTGACAGGAAATATATTGATGACGAAACGAGAATCGTGGGATTTTTTCTAAAAAAGAAAGAATATGAATTAACGTAATAACAGAGTTATTTATGTCATATCAACAGGGTGAGGCTAATATTAGTACCGTGTTTAAAAAGAAATAAAAGGAATGAAACTTTGATTTTCTTGGGCGATGATACCATATTTTATATCCCGAAAGATTGCTCATGTTGGTGGATTTAAGTACAGAACAGGTTTAATAAAATATTTATTATTTTCTAAATCGGCCCAGTAAAATATTTCCGAATATGGGTAATGAGTATTGTAGAAAATGTAGTTATTTCATATATTACTTGGTAATTAGTTGTCGTTAGTAATAACGTTAATAAAATGATAAAATAACCTTTTAATGGGGCATTTAGTGATATAATATAACTGTAAAACATTTTTGAATCCGGAAAAGTCGGGTAAGCAGATTTGTAGCCAGTCATTTTTGATCAATAAGTAGTTATTCACCCACTTACATTTTTTCAAAAATTACTTGCCTACAAAAATTTTGCTGGGAGGTTATTTTAACCGTCAAAACTTCAATTGAAAAAAGTTTCAAACATTATTATATTGATTGTTCACAGAAATAAGTTTCAGCACAAATATTATGAACTGCTTTTACTGACAAAAGTTAATAACATTTAAGAATAACTATTTTAAACTTGATAAATTACAAATATTTTAAATCAAGGGTATTAGTTTTAAAATATTTAAAATTTATTGTTAAAGTATAAAGTGGGGAGGGTATATTGGGTTTGTGCTGATGTTTGTAACGCTCAATAATATTGGTCCTATACCCACCTTAAAGTATACCAATCGGCTCAGAATCATTTTCCGAGTCGATTTAGCCGTCCGTTGGTCCGTCCATGTTAACCTTGTAATCAATTAAAAGTCGTGCCCCACGTTGGGCGCCAAGAAATGTTGAACTTGTGGCCAAAATTAAAACGCTCGGTGGTTTCGATGCTATTGATTTGAATATTAAACGAGCAATGATAATTTATTAAAAAAGATACATATATAACGACAGTAACTCTTATAAAAAAAACAAGTAAGAGTGCTATATTCGGCTGTGCGAATCTTATATACCCTTCACCATAGTGTATTTTAAACATAATTGATTTTACAGTCTAGTTAATAAAAACATTAACAAAATTAGAGTCGATCTAAGCCGAATGTTTTGGCGGCGGCTCAAGCAACTAAATATAGTTCGGCGGCGGCTAAGCTCCGACTCGAAGCCGGTCGACTTCGACCTCTAATTCATTGCTGGTAACCATTGACGAGACGTAGATTTTGTTTTTGTTTATCGTAAAAAATTGTTTTAAAAAGCACTTGGAAAAAATTTGTGTTAGTTTTAAATTTCAAACTTACATTATTCGCATAAAAATTATTGTACAATAACTCACAATCTACTCTAACATAATTGAAAACGTTTTAAATACTTTTTTCTATTCATTAAAAAATATATTTGCAAAGCAAAAGGGAAAATTATTTTATTTTAACAAAAAATGCAAATCATATTTTTTTTGCTGTGTATTTTTTGTATGTTTGGATTCCAAACATACAAAAAAATACACAGCTGAATAAAACCAAATACATCTACACACACACGTGTACATCTTTTTCTACAGTTTTTTAACAATTTTTTGATGAAATTTTCAGAGGTTGTCTCGGATTTTTGCTCATATCTCCGTTATTTACCGACCGATTTTGCTGATTTTAAATAGCGATCTTTTCGAAAGCATGTCTAATAAAATTATTGAAGATTCGGATCTCGCCGATATCTGGGGTCCTCTAAAAACTGATTTCAACAGACAGACAGACGGGCATGGCTTAATCGACTCCTCTATCTATAAGGATCCAGAATATATATAAAGTATATATATTCTGGATATAGGGTCGGAAAATTAAATTATAGAAATTACAAACGGAATGACAAACTTATATATACCCTTCTCACGAAGGTGAAGGGTATAATTAAGAATGTTGAACATAAGTAAACGTCAAAACTTCTACTACAATTGAAATAAGTTACAGAGTTGTAAAATGTTTCACAACCACTAATGGGTGTATGATAAATAAATAATATATAAGTAACTCCTTTATCTTTACAATCACAAGTAAATTGAATACCTTGAGTATTTTTTTTAATACTTTAAATTGAGAAATGTAATTTAAATTCTCAGATCAATGTTAATAAAAAAATAAAATCGTTATATTAATTAACGAGATTTTTCATAAAATGTGATCGTATTGTTAATATTTTGGGTCAATAAAGTATTTTGAGGGGGTTCGGACTGATTCTCTCAGGGTAACATGACGATCGCTTTAACTTGGTAAAGCCGTTTAACCATCCCTGCAGAGACCAGTTCAAGTCTACTCACCGCCTCCTTGCGGCAACCCCCGGTAACGACAATCAGCATTCGCTGGCTGCCGCTAAGGTGAGAGGCGGCCTTTACCTCAAGGTTTCTATGAGGTTTTGCGTTGGTTTTTGTACAATGAAAAGAAGAAGAATAAGTACAAATGGACCCCTTTAGACGACGAACCCCGCAAACGAGGACAAATGTCCTCGAGAACTATAAGGCCGTCATTACAGCAATCCAGGAGATACGATGGTTAGGACAAGGATGTTGCGAAACTGCGAACCACCACATTTATTACAGCTGCAGTGCGGAAAAGCACGAATTTGGTTGCGTTTTCGTTGTTAGTAAACGACTACGGGATACTGTCATCGGTTTTACACCCGTTGATGAACTACTGAGGAGGAGTCAAAGACCGCTTCTGCGACCGTCTCGATGATTTATACGATCGATGCCCAAAGCACGATGTTAAAATTGTCCTTGGTGACTTCAATGCTAAAATTTGCAAGGAGAGCGTCTTCGGCCTTACAGTTGGAAAATTTAGCCTCCATGACGAGACTTCCGAAAATGGTATGAGGTTAATTGACTTTGCCGCAGCTGGGAATATGGTAATAAGTAGCACTAGATTTAAACATCTCGATATTCATAAGGCTACCTGGCGCGCAGCGGAAAAACAGGACAGGATCGTGAGGAACCAGATAGATCACATTATAATTGATGGAAGACACTTATCTAGTGTATTAGACGTTCAAACGCTCCGAACTGCGAATTTTGATTCGGACCACTATCTGGTTGCAGCGAAAGTGCGGACGCGACTCAGCAGGTTCAAAATTGTCGTCCAGATACAAGAAGGAGACTAAATATAGAAAGGCTACAATCACAACAGGTAGCCCAGGTGTACTCTAGCCGACTCACTGAACTGCTCCAAGGGAATCCTCAATTCCCTACGGTGGACGGGCAATGGTCCCATCTGTCCAGTTCTATCCGGACCGCTGCCGAAGAGGTGCTTGGATATGAGCGTCCTAGGAGGAACCACTGAATGACCAGGAGTGTCGCGACGCCACTGCGAATAAAAATGCCGCATACCGGGCAAACCTGCAGCAGGGTATTACACAGGACGAGCTGAACAAAGATATAGGGAGAAGAGGAAGTTTGAGCGCAGTCTGTTCAAAAGAAACGAGAACTGGAGAGACGGGAATGTGAGGAGATCGAGGGTCACTACGACAGGAATGAGGCCAGAAAATTCTTTAAGAAGATAAAGAGCCAGACTGAGGGCTTTAAACGCGGAGCCTCCTCCTGCAGGGATGGTAGTGGAAACCTAGTGACAGACGCACAGGCCTCACTTAGTTTATGGAAGGATCACTTTTCCAAACTCTTAATAGCCGATGAAGCAGACCATTTATCATACGTGGATTTTAATGCCCGAATCAATGATGACGGCATCGACATACCGCCACCTGACTATATGGAAGTAAGAATGTCCATATCCCGGCCGAAGAACAATAAATCCGGGACGGCTTGCCCGCAGAACTATTTAAAACAGGTGGCGAAGAGCTGGTACGATGTATTCCCCAACTATTATGCAGAATATGGTGTGAGGAGAACATGCCTGGTGAGTGGAATCTCAGCGTTTTGTGCCCTATCCACAATAAAGGTGACCCTACAGTTTTTACAGGTGGCGAAGAGCTGGTACGATGTATTCCCCAACTATTATGCAGAATATGGTGTGAGGAGAACATGCCTGGTGAGTGGAATCTCAGCGTTTTGTGCCCTATCCACAATAAAGGTGACCCTACAGTTTGCACTAACTATCGAGGGATAAGTCTCCTCTCAATTGCCTATAAAATACTATCTGGTGTAATTTGTGATCGACTCAAGCCATATACCAACAATCTAATAGGCAAGTATCAGTGCGGATTTAGACCTGGTAAGTCCACCATAGACCAGATATTTACGTTACGCCAACTCCTGGAGAAGACAATGAAAGGCAAATCGACACCCACCACCTATTTGTCGACTATACGCCGCATTTGATACCCCGATAGGGGAAAAATTCTATGTCGCTATGTCCGAACTTGGCATTCCCACAAAGATCGTCCGGCTTTGCAGTATGACTCTAAGGAACACTAAAAGTGCTGTGAAGGTAGGAGCAGACCTCTCAGAATCATTTCATACTGATCGAGGTTTTAGACAGGGCGATACCCTATCGTGTGATTTCTTCAATCTGTTAATGGAGACGAAGATTAGGACCACTGATATTATATACGATAAAAGTGTTATGCTACTCGCCTATGCTGTAAGTGGTGCCTTTAACAAATTGGAGAAGCAGTCGAGGATCATGGGTCTAAAGGTCAACGAGGACAAACCAAAATACCTAATTGCGAGCTCCAAAACATCACAGCGTCTCGAACAGCGCATGCACATGGGAGACTATAAATCTGAAGTTGTAAAAGACTTCATTTATCTAGGAGCGGCAGTTAATAGTGACAATGATGTCAGTCTGGAAATCAAACGTAGGATACCATTGGCGAATAGGTTTTACTTTGGACTTGGCAAACAACTGAGAAGCAAAGTCCTTTCCCGACATACTAAAGTAACACTCTACAAAACGCTTATCCCACCCGTTCTTATGTACGGCGCCGAAACGTGGACAATGAGGAAGTCGGATGAGTCCGCGCTGGCTGTAATTGAAAGAAAAATACTCCGTAAGATCTATGGGCCAATACGTGTCGATGATACCTTCCGCATCAGAATGAATCATGAGCTCTATTAGCTATATGCAGATATAGATGTGGTAAAGCGCATTAAAATTCAGAGGTTGCGCTGTCTTGGATACGTATGGCGAATGGAGAAGATCCAATAGACGTGATGAAGCGGAAAAGAGGACGACCCAAATGCCGTTGGGAAGACCAGGTGCAGAAGAATCTCAAAACACTTGGTGTTACCAATTGGCGCCAGCACGCAGAAGACAGAAATTACTGGCGTTCTATTTTAATTCAGGCTCAGACCGACACACGGTTGTATTAGCCATATTAAGTAAGTAATAATACTGTGTAAAGGCAGAATTTAACAAGATAAAATAATACCTCGTTTTCAGCGTTATCCATAAAATCTAAACAAATAAGTTCATAAAAATCGGAATGGTTAATATAGCCTACTTCGTTTTTTATATAAGTACCACAAGTGCTTTAACTAAGAATGTTCCTACAAAAATATTAACGGAAGGACGGACATGATTTGTTTGCCCCAAAAAGTGATTTTAAGTTGATCAGTGCACCAAAAGGTTGGTGATAATCAATATTTTCAAATATATATTGAATTTTATATAGTTTGCTAACTCCTGAACCAAAAAATATCGATAAATACTTTTGTGCACATGAGTACAACCAGTAGAGGTACAAATTGCAATAATAAAAAACATTCGAAAAATATGTATTATTATTTAAAAATATGTATTACAATTAAATGAATTCATTGCATTCGTTAAAATTTAATTATCTTAACTTAAGTATTTTCGGTTCAGTCTTCGGTATGTGCATATGCATATTATGTAAGAACTAAAATAACCACTAAACAATTTTTGGCGAATAAGTAACGAATTCCTACCCATAGTCTGCACAAGTTGCCGATTTCGTATAGGATTCCGTCAGAATTCGTAACGAAAATCGTATGAAAGGTTGCTCGAACTCGAATCTCTTTGTCTGAGGAAATTCGGAAAAATGTGCAGAGTTGTCGGTCAGAATTCGGTACGAAATCTGATGTAAATTCCTGGGAAAATTTTGAAGGAATTTTCGATAAATTTAATTGAAGTCGGACAAATGTCTGATACCATTTGTGACATTCTTTCGACATTTCGTACGAAAGCTTGATCAAATATAAGGAAATCTGATAGATGTCGGATAAATGTCTGATAAAATGTCCGACAGTTCGTACAGAAAGTCTGATCAAGGTTGAGAATATGGCCCGACTATTCGGATCAACGTCTGATGGAAACTATTTTCATATATATTGTTGAACCTGTGGCCAAAATTAAAACGCTTGGTGGTTTCGACGCTATTGATTTTAATATTAAATGAGCAATGACGATTTATTAAAAAAGATACATATATAACGACAGTAACTCTTATAAAAAAAACAAGTAGGAAAGTATAGTCGGGCATGGCCGACCATATGATACCCTACACCATGAGTATATTTTTACAATTTTTACTTTTATAAAATTTTTATTTTTT
>NC_060949.1:14631750-14646351 GCF_022045245.1 Lucilia cuprina | reverse complement strand
TTAAAAATGGCTTATGTATATCTGAGGCAAAGTAAAATTTAACTTAAATGCTTTATTATGTTGACAGACGGGCATTTTCAAATTGTCTAAAAATATTGCTGGCCAAATATTCATCTAATGATACAATAATGTCTAGATATCAGTTTTTTCCCAAATTATAATCGTTTACAATTTTCTGGAATTTTTTTACAGATTTGTAAACGTTAAAACTATTTTTTCTGGATTTTATTTAAAAAAAACTATCTATATCTATAAATCTATAAAAGTATTATTTTTGTCAATGGTTTGTTAAACGTATTTTAAGCTATTAAGCTACTTGACGTATTGTATGAATGAAAAAAAATTTATCCTACAGGCCGTCCCCCACTATAAATTGTTCTATGGGTCATAAAAATAAGTCGTGCAAAAAATTTGGTCAATAGGATTACGTTAACTGGTGCCGCAACGGCTCTGAAGTTTGAAGATTCATTTACAAGGGGAAAATATGAAATTTTTTGAGTTTTCTCAAAAGTTTTGTCATTAAACAATTTGTTTTGCATTTTATTGTCAAAGAATCGTAATGTACACAGAATTAGCGTTACAAAAAGATAAAAAACATAAAAATTTGTTAAAAACGTAAAAGTTATTAAAAATTCCCCAGGCCATTATCTTGTCTCAGAGCACTTGAATTCGAAATGTGATAAGAAAATAAACATATTTTTGAAAATATTCTAATAAAACAATTGTATTACTTAAAATACATCTGTAATTACTTGAATGTGAGTTTTGTCCTTATAGAATAACGTAAACCTGTTCTCAGCTATGGTCGAAAAATTTTGATATTTTTAACGGTCGTTTCAAAATCGAAATTTTAGTTTTTTTGATACTTTTTTAAACAAATTTCCCCAAATATTTTTGGGAGAACTCATAGGGATTTATGGACAACAGATTATGGAATAAAACAGTAAAAAATATAGATCAATACCTCGAAATTGTTTCTACACTGAAAATAATCCATGTTTAACTTTACGAAAAAAAAATTTCGTAACTTCCTTTTTCGTAATATATACGAACCTATAAAAAGGTACAAAATACTTTATTGACATGCAAATTCTGATGAAAAATTATAAAATGCAACAACAAATGCACCAACATTTGTATTTAATATTTTTTCGAATTTTTCCCATTTTACACAATCTCTATTTTTATTTGGAAAACATATATTTACGTCTTACCAGTTTTTTCGAATTTTATTTATGAACAAAAAACAAAATTCTCCTAAAACAAGTAGGAAAGTATAGTCGAGCATGGCCGACCATATGATACCCTACACCATGAGAATATTTTTACAATTTTTACTTTTATAAAATTTTTATTTTTTGTAAAGAAACTTTTATGTTGAATATTACCATAATTCCAAAATATTTAAGCCATTTATTGATAAAAAACTAAAATTTGTTTAACAAAGTATCAAAAAAAATAAAATTTGAATTTTGAAACGACCGTTAAAAATATCAAAATTTTTCGACCATAGCTGAGAACAGGTTTACGTTATTCTATAAGGAAAAAGTAAGATAGATAGATAGATAGATAGATAGATAGATAGATAGAGAGATAGATAGATAGATAGATAGATAGATAGATAGATAGATAGATAGATAGATAGATAGATAGATAGATAGATAGATAGATAGATAGTTAGTTAGTTAGTAATAGATAGATAGATAGATAGATAGATAGATAGATAGATAGATAGATAGATAGATAGATAGATAGATAGATAGATAGATAGATAGATAGATAGATAGATAGATAGATAGATAGATAGATAGATAGATAGATAGATAGATAGATAGATAGATAGATAGATAGATAGATAGATAGATAGATAGATAGATAGATAGATAGATAGATAGATAGATAGATAGATAGATAGATAGATAGATAGATAGATAGATAGATAGATAGATAGATAGATAGATAGATAGATAGATAGATAGATAGATAGATAGATAGATAGATAGATAGATAGATAGATAGTTAGTTAGTTAGTTAGTTAGTTAGTTAGTTAGTTAGTTAGTTAGTTAGTTAGTTAGTTAGTTAGTTAGTTAGTTAGTTAGTTAGTTAGTTAGTTAGTTAGTTAGTTAGTTAGTTAGTTAGTTATTTAGTTAGTTAGTTAGTTAGTTAGTTAGTTAGTTAGTTAGTTAGTTAGTTAGTTAGTTAGTTTAGTTAGTTAGTTAGTTTAGTTAATTAGTTAGTTAGTTAGTAAGGTAGTTAATTAGGGAATCGAACCCAGTTCTTGAATTAGATTAGAAATTAAATTATTAATTTAATCAATCTTTAGAAACTTCTTCACAAACTGCCTTCGCAATTTTGATAAATTCATTACAAGCGTTTGTTTATAGTAGTCATTACGATTCAAAAATGATTGCCTTTCTTATGAGATAACCATATGTACATAAATACATCGCTATTAATATACACACCTCTAACTTTTTCATTCTTTTCTTATTTTAACAACAAAAAAAAACATATTTTGTTCTTTATCAAAGTGGGAACCTGCGACACTGAGCGTGTGATCTGCACAAAAACATTTGTCATGTAAACAAATGTTTGAGGGAAATAAATATAAAATTTCAACCCCCATTTAAAATAACAAGTTGAGTGTAGTCAACTTGTTGATAGCATAATTAAATTTACATATTCGAACAATAAATATTTGAGAATTTTTATGTTTAGTCATTGTGATTGGCGATTAACGCTAATTTTTGATTAAGATTTTTCATTGAATTTTCAATTAAGCTTTTTGGTCAAATTGTTTAAAATATATTTTGAAAGTTTATATACTATAAGGAAGTTTTCAGAAAATTTGATTTGCTGTAATCGATCAGAAATATTTGACTTAATGAAAGTCAAACTGTTTGTCTAATAATTATCTGAATAGCTTCTCTATTATCTGAGGAGCCAGTGTCATTAGTTAGATAAATATTGTTTTGATTCATATGTGAAGAATACAAATATAACTTCTATTATTAAACTTAATTTGGAGCGTGGAACTAGATTGACACAAGTTATTACTAGATTTGAAAATAGAAAAATGTATATTTTTTTCAAGGAATTGAATTTTAAGATAAAAATTATTATTAAAGTAAACAGTTTGCTAACATGTTATGAGATTAAAAAAATAAACAAAGTAATTTCTTTTAAGTTTAGTTTAAAATTTTTAATAACAGGTAGTAACAAATTTTAATTAATATTTTAGGATACTTTACTTAAGGTGGTATTAGACGACATGTACTGTCATTTTCTTTATCTATATGTAATTCTTTATTTGTTGCTGAACTTTTTTATGTCATAAGTCTTTTTATCCCAATTTCGATATTTACATAAACTTTTCGATATTAAAAGTTTTAAAAAATGTCAAAGTTTAAACATACAGCTAGGTCTCCATCGGACGTATTGTGCATGCCTTTGCCAGTATTTCTAGTGGGAATCGAAAATATTTTGTTTAGAACTCTTGTAGAGTAGAGCAGTAGCACAGAGGATATTCTACAATCAGTTGTTTCCAAATATGATGCATTCATTCAGCAATTACATTAAAAATCAACACATCTCTCTTATTTGACAGGGAATTATCGAGCTGCGATAGTTGTTGGTACATAATAGTCGTGTTCCACATTTTCCGACAAAAAGTCGATTCTGTAATTATAGGACCATCATCGGTGGTATATAAGTTCTGAATAAAGTTGTAATATCAAGTTTACATGAACATTTGATTTACTAAATTTGAACTCTGAATTAAAATAATTCAGTTTGAAGTTGAGGGTTAAATGAAGAAAATGAGTGCATAAATGATGAATAACACCACTTCGTGTGAACGAGGAAGAAGGAGTTCTCTAATACTTGATGATCAGTAATTCTTCAAGATGTGAATGTCCTTTCCGGCATGTTGGTTTTAGTTGGTTACGATATCAAGATAATTCTTTCTTACTTTAGTAAGAATTTTGAATATGTTTCGAATGGTTATAACTCGGCGAATGTAACGATACTAGGGCAGTGTAGTTGTTGCTGGCATTAAAAGCAGCTGGCCAAATAATTCAGATCTTCAGATCATTATGGTGTACAGAACTGGACTTGTGTACCACCTATACGAGGAAAAGAAGGTTTCCTCCAACAATTATGGGAAAGTCACGGAAAAGTCATCACTACTTTAACATCGCACAGCTTTAAGTTCAGGATCCTTTTGATCGTACATCGTATATAAAGCAGCATTAAAGAACATTTATAGAGAAGTCATCAATACTGCTGCTTCAGTTTAAAACAGAAATAGAGACAAAAGAAAATAAATAATTGGTCTAACTTTAATCGGGATATAGCTTACTGGTTTCCCATAAACCGCGTCAGCTTTAATATAAGCCTTGCATATGGTCACAGTTCGCATGATACCAACCACGTATCCAAATACATAGACCACCGTACTTCACATAGCCCAATATATTTATGAACTTACCCAGCCGAAGACATCCAATTTCAAGGATCTCAACACAGAACTCTAGCATTAAAATTGTATATCTTTAGCTTCTACAGTGATAAATTGCTGTTAAAAAATAAAAAAAATTTAATAATCTTCGTGATATATGGTAGGAGGGATATAGGCATATAATTCATCGGTCCGGTCAGCGTGTATATGCATATACCGGAGTTATTGGTCACATCAGTTAAAGCTGAACTATTTGGCATCATTTGGCTGGAGGTCCACACCGTTTTCTCACATTCTATGCGTCTGTGTAAAATGTAGAATCAATGTATTTGTATGCTGAAAGTTAAGTTACAAGCCTTTGCGAATGCTTAAAGTAGATCTACTTTCTACTAGGGTTCTACAGTTGAAACGAAAAGTCGACTTTTCGACTTTTTTCATTTAGTAAAAATCTACTTTTTGCATTTTATAAAAAGTCGATTTCTCAACTTTTCGACTTTTTTCATTTAAATAAAAATCGACTTTTAGACTTTTATAAATAGTCGACTTTTCGACTTTTTTCGACTTTTCGATTTTTTTGACTATTTTCGACTTCTTTCTAATTTTTTCCGACTATTTTTTGACTTTTTTCGAGTTTTTCCGACTATTTTTGACTTTTTACGACTTTTTGACTTTTTTCGAATTTCTTCGACTTTTTTCGACTTTTAGACTTTTATAAACAAAGTCGACTTTTCGACTTTTTTCACAGACGATAGTCGAGTTATCGACTTTTTTGGAACAAAATAGTCGACTTCGACTTTTCGATTTTTTTTCGACAAAAAGTCGATTGTTCGATTATTCGAAAGTCGATTTATAGAACCCTACTTTCTACTTTTATAAGCGTCACAAGCGGCGCACGAACATGTCAGCTGATTTTGACATTTTATATTGTTTATTTAAGGCGTATTTATCCATTTTTATAAAATTAAATTAGTTTAATGATAAAAAAAATAAATAAAAGCTGTAGAAAAACGCGTTTTTTTAAGTTTTTTTTTTAAATAAAACAAAAAAATTACGCTTAAAAAGCGTCTCATGTAACTTGAAGCGTAGAACGCGAAGGAGGTATGAAAAGCGCGTAATGCTTTGACGCGAAAACGGGTAGTGTGGACCTCGGGCTTTAATCCTTTAGAAAACTATACCTTTATTACTGTTGTCGTTAAAACATAAGATTTAAACAATTTATATAACTAACAAAGTCGCAAAATAATAAATAAATCAAAAAAATTATTATCACAAATGTCAATTTCAAAGTACATGTATGTACATGTATAACAAATTAAGAATGTGTAAAAGTGTTAATGAATTTTAGCTAATTTTTAAATCGAATACCACAAGTACACACCGTATGGTACAAGTGTCAATTATTGACATATTTATTGATAAAAAATAACTTTATTATTCTTTTTCTTTCGCTAGCTATTTGACAAAATAATTTACAAACTCTAAAAATGAAAAAGTGTTGCCAAAAAAGCTAAATTTACTTTATTGATTAAATCTTAATGTTTTGCGTTCATAAAGAATTTGTTAAGTTTTGCTCAAGTGGAAAAATTTCAATTTAAATTTGATTCATATTTTTTTCCATTCCAAGAAAAGTTTATATTTATATTTTTAATAATAATAACAATATAAAAGAAAAATTATTTGTTTATTTTTTGCGTAAATAAATAATTATATCTTTGTTATTATTTGTTTATTATTTTTTTATGTAAGTAATATTTTTTCTTCATTTTTGGTCAATAGTGCGGCAAGTTGTTTAGATTTATTAGGTTTATAAAAGTTAATATTGGTTTAACGCTTAATTAAGATTAAATGCGCCACTAACTAAGAGCATTAAAAATTATTATGCCCTATTATTTTTATAAGCCACTAGTCTTTTTTTACGTAAACTAATTTTATAAATTTATTATTGTTTTTCTACAACTGATTTACATAATTACGAAAGACGGGCGATAAGAGATAAGAGTTAAAATGTGTGAATTTACATTATATATCACATAGATAATTGTTAATCTTAAATGTAACTTCCGTAATTTACTTAGATCAGACAAGATTTGGTTGCTAAGGGCGGGTTTCTCCGATAAAGATAATCTTCATTCTTTTATAGAATTAAATTTTTATTGTAAACAGCTTTTTATTGTTTATGTTTTTGACTGAATGTTTGGCAATACTAACAAAGTTAAATGATCCTAGATCCATAAATGAAAAACACAATTATCAGTTAGAGTCATTCTAAATTTGTTCCCAGTTTAATCTAACAGAAAGTTAAGCCTAGTTTAACTGAGTAAGAAGCCCGCCCTAAGGCGTTAATGTTGGAAATTTGAATTAAATTTGGAAATTGCGTACTCAAATCTTTAAAGAACGGAATTCCGCCTGAATGTAAGTGTTGTAATTAGATTGTCGCTGGGATTTCCTCTAATGTTTTCAAACCATAGATTTAGATAAAAAGAGAAGAAATGAAAACTATTGGAGACCGATAATATTATGATTAGAATGTCTTTAACCCTTTGGTATAGTCAATTTAATTTTTGTTTGATTGTCGATATCTATGACCTTATGATAGTTAGAATAAGGAAAATTCTTCTCCTAGATAACGTCTAAGTCTTATGTATCGTTTCGCAAATAAAGTTGTCAAGATCGGTTGACAGATTCGCCCTAATTGTCACTTAAACAGATATATACTAAAAATTGTATGGCAAGTATATTTGCCTATGGTCGTCAAAGGGTTAAAAAAAAGAGAAAATATCAAAGCAGCAGAGTAAAACCAATTTTTTAATGCGCAAGAAAGCATTAGATTCGGTAAAACTGAGTGCTTTAAACAACTGTGAAACGAAGCTGATGTCGATTAAAATGAAAAAGGCCCATCCAAATAAAAAGTTTTTAGCTTAATTTCCGAAATTTTGACTTTTTCAAATATTGACGATATCAAAGCTTTAGGCGTTTGGTGTTCTATAAATCCAACTTTTTTCGAATGTAAAATTCAGAAAAAATAAACATATTTTAAATGAAAAAGAGTTTAAAATGTCCATAGTATAATTATAAGATTACAAATGCATTAAAAACTCCAAAAAATATATAAAATTAAATCGATTTACATTCGACTAGATTTGTGTACTCGGTTTGAAAACGAGAATAATAATGAGAATTCGTTTTTCAGCGAGAAATTTACTAAAAACTACCTGAATGATTATGAAGTCGGAACAAAATTGGATATTCGTAAATGCATATTTAACATCCATACTATAAATAATTTCGAGACGCAAAAAAATACTCGAAAATCTGCTAAAAATTTTAGCACTTTGCAAAGTAGTTCCTGGTGGACGTTCCGCGGGTGTGGTGCTGACTTTGGAGGTATTTTTAAGCGATACGAATCCGATATACTCATTATAGACTTATGTAATTAGATTGCACTAAGGACTATATTATAGATTGAACTATAGACTAGACAATTATAAATTATAGTAGACCATAGTATAGACAAGAAAGTTTAAATAAAAGTACTGAAATGTCACGGGGTACAGCAGTTTTTTTTCTTTATCATGCTTTTTATATACACTCCCGCTCACTTAAATAGGTTCACTGTTTTGTTTACATTCAAATCAATTTTTTGCAAAAACTAATGGACTAATTAGTAATATTAAAATTTTAAATAATAACATGATGTCTTAGGTATCACTAGTGAGACAGAAATTGGCGCAATAATTAATAGCGGATTTAATAAAATATTTTTCTAAAATACTAAGTTTTTTAACAATATTTTAGATTACACTCATTTATAATGGACATATCGTTCAGAGAAGAGAGTTTCTAAAAAACTTAAATTTTGAACTTAAACAAATCAAGAGAACTGAAAAATTAATCCAGATTCGTAGAGCTAATATTTTGAATATATCACTTGAGTTAAGTGTTGCCACTAGCAGGAAACAACAAAAACAAGTATGAAACCAGTCAGTATGTATGTATGTATGTGTATGTATGTATGTATGTATGTATGTATGTATGTATGTATGTAAGTATGTATGTATGTATGTATGTATGTATGTATGGTGCAAAAAAAGAGAATTTTTTTAAGAGGGCTCAAAGGGGGTAGTAGGCCAAATATGGCCCTATCCTTAAAATTTGGTAGGGGGAGCTAAGTCTTCTTCAATATTATTTATATAGAATTTAAAAGTGTTATTAGTGTTTGTAAGTGAATTTTGACCTTTAAGTCATTTTCTGAAGGGGAGTTTGTATGGGGGATAGAGTCAAATGAAGCCCGATCATTACAATAGGCTTCGTCCTTGGGCCAAGAGAAGCGTGTGTGCCAAATTTCATCCAATTATCTTGAAAATTGCGGCCTGTACCTTGCGCACAAGGTTTATATGGACAGCCAGCCAGCCGGACGGACGGACGAACATAGCTTAATCGACTCAGAAAATGATTCTAAGCCGATTGGTATACTTTCTTTGTATGTTACAAACATCAGCACAAACCCACTAAAGTGGTGTAGGGTATAAAAAATTAAATCAGATTCAGATAGTAAAGAATAATATTTTCCCTTTTATATATTTATATTTGTATAATATTCATGAAAACCTGAGTTTTTGTTTTTATTTTTGCAATTAAAAAATCTATTTCGCACCAAAAATAACAGAAATATTTAATATTTAATAAATGACTTTAGTGACTCATGTTTTTAGTTCTCAGTTCAAAATATTCAATTTTCTACTATGACAGTTCTACAAAGAATTATTATTGGGGATCGGTTGCCAAAGGGTTAAATTACTCTGACTTTATGATCATTTTATTAAACGGAATGACCTACCTAGATCTTACTTAAGACGATTATGTATAGTGTCGACCAAATATAAAGAAGTAAACATTAATGATTTTAATTTTTATTGAAAGAAGTATTTGTCCCATTACGGCATGTTTTAGTCTCATATTTTGCATTAAATAGAATAAAAATATCATTACTGCAGTCGTAGGTTATTTCAATTTTTTAACATTTTATGCTACAATATTTTCAAAATATCGAGAATATTGATTGTTCTTAAATTTAAATATGACACGAATCATTTGTCGAATTCATTATTCGAAAATAATATTTGTAAACATTTTCAAATGTTTATTGTTAAATACTCTTCATTCCCCTACAATGTTTTACTTTTGCTATTCCAAAAATAAAATATATAACATGCATAAAAAACGGCTGACGCTAATAATGCGCTATGCTACTAAGCACTCTAAGTGTGATTTTGGTGAATAGTAAGCGCCCACGTCTACAAAAACAAACGTTTGTTATGAAATGTGAATATGTAGCTCTATCTACATATCTGGGTGGTAGTTTCGTTAACAGACTATTTGTGTCCTTAAAATATAATCTTGTATATATTTATAAAATAAAATTTAAATAGTTTATCTTTAATATTCCTTCAAATTTAACAATAAAAAGATTTTATGTATATAAAAATGTCTTTCATTTATGTGCCGATTAAATATGGCAACTCAGTTCGTTGCCAGAGTTAGAAAACAGGGATTTTTTTAAGTTTGGAAGTGGTTCAAGTCAAACCAAATTCTTGGATGAAATTATGTATGAATAAAATATTCTTCACTTATAAAAAGTCAAAGTTATGGCTTAACCAACAAATAGCAAAATTTGTTTCTTCTGTTTAAATTTAATTTCGAATTTAATACCCGCCATCAAAATAGAATGAGTGTACATATACATGTATATACCCACAAAAGTATATATATTCTGGGTCCTTATTAAATTCTAAGACGATCCCTTGTTTGTCTGTTGAAATCAAGATATAGTCCGAACGGAAAGAGCTAGAAGATTGAAATTTTACACAAATATTTCCTATATATAAGGTTTGTTTGAAAATGGGCAACATCGGTCAATTTTTCGTATAGCCCCCAAAAACAGCTTAACAGTCATAACTACTTTAAAAATGAGAGTATAGCGATGAAAATCGACATAAATAAACCAAATTCTCTCTATCAAATTTTATAAGGATCCGTCCATCCTTTCAGAGATTGACTTTAACGCACATTACAGGCTTAAAAATGCGAGTATAACTATGAAAATCGATACACAGGAATAAGTTTCTTACAAGCCAATATCTTATAATAATATGATGTTTATAGGAGAGCATTCCATTTACTGCATACGGTTTGATTGTGAGTACATAAGATTCGACATAGTCGAATACAACACTCTTACTTGTTTTAAAAATTTTTACTTAGTTTTATAAATAATTAGCTGTACCCAGTGTTCTTTGCTACGCTAAAAGCAATATAAATAAAAAAACACTTCGCTAATTTTTCCGAACGCTAATAAGGATTTTTATGTAAGCTATAAAAAATGAGATAATATTGTATTGTGTTTAATTAATCAATCCCCCCATTGAAAGTCCGGATTTTTACACAGAAAAAGAAGGGTCTTGTTTTTAGGTAAGCATATGGAATACAATAATAAAACAACTATTAGAATGTACGGAAATGAACTGATATAGTTATTATTTGGTTTATAACATTTAATGTATAACGATTGTATTCTTAAAAAAAATCTTATTTTGGTTTTAATGCACACAATTCTTAAATCACACTTTAGCCTTAAAAACCATTAATAAAATTGTGATATTCATTTTATTTGTTACTGTAGCGTACAATTAGGATAAATATTCGTTGATTTGGTTTTCTTAATTTTATATATTTGTTTGTAATATATTTTTGACAATAAAAACGAACGAAAAATAAGTATATATATGGATATAACAAATAATTATTTAGTTCAAATCTTTAAATATAACATACTAGCTAATACCCGTTGTGCTTCGCTACCCCAACCAAAATAAATACATAATAACCATAAAAATTATTTATTTAGTTACTAAATTATAAAAATTTTCTTAAAAGTTTATTATAATTTCTTTTGATGACAATATATTTAATTTAAATTCTAAAATAATAGATTAATGATCTATTCATTTCTTACTTGCTAAAATTTAATATATACTATTATTCTTAAAAAATAATAATTCTAAAAAATAATAAAAATAATTCATATTCTTATGCGTTGCGATATACAATATTTTTTGTTTTATCCACTTAAAGATTTTAAAAATTTTAACCACAATAGTTTTCCAGATTAACAATATGTTGCATATGAGAGATGCCACGAAAATTATTGTAAGTTCGCCAATTTATATCTATCTATGAAAAATTGGAATTATTTAACAGTTTTCAAGATATAAGAAATTTTTTATTTAATTCATATATGTGGTGCCAAGCCCCCCATTAAGAGTCCGCCCGCTATTTTCTAAATGTTCAAATGAATGTCGAAGTTATTCATATAAAATTTGAAGATTCTAACTCTAATAGATTCTTATATATACGAATTTTTCTATTTTATTTATATGGATTCTCCAAGCCCCCATGGATGTTAAAATTATTCGTGCAAAATTTTAATATTCTGATTGTATTATTTTCCAAGATAAACGAATTTTTGTATTAAATTTATATGGGAGGTACCACGCCTTCTAACGCTAGTCCTCCCACATTTTATCCTAAATAATCGCATTGGCACTAAAGTGGCCCCGAAAAAAATTGCGGACTCTAACTTATCTCAAATATACGGATTTTATATTTTCTTAATATGGGCGTGGCTCCTCGCCCACTTGAAAATTCAAAATAAAAAGTGGCCTATTACCTATTCCATTCAAATCGGCTCAGCCGTTTAGTAGTCTATAGCGTTCAAACATATAAACATACAAACATTCATTTTTATATATATCTACTAGCTAATAGACGGTGTGCTTCGCTACCCCTATCGAAATTAAATATATAATAATCAAAAAATTATTTATTTAGTTACTAAATTATAAAATTTTTCTTAAAGGTTTATTATAATTTCTCTTGATGATGATACCTTTAGTCTTAAAGAATAATACTTATTCTAATGCTTTGGGATATACAATATATTTTTTACCCTCTATATAAGTAAAAACCCCACTTAACGATTTTGAAAATTACAACCACAATAGTTTTCAAGATTAACAACATGTTACATATGAGAGATGCCAAGCAATTTATTGCAAGTAAGCCAATTTCTATCTATCTATGAAAAATTTGAATTATCTTACAGTTTTCTAGATATACGAAATTTTGTATTTAATTCATGTATGTGGTGCCAAGCCCCCCACTGAAATCCCGCCCTCTATTTTCTAAATGTTCAGATGAATGTCAAAGTTATTCACATAAAATTTAACGATTCTAGCTCTAATAGTTTCCTAGATAACTGTATTTTCTATTTAATTCATGTGGGGGCTTCAAGCTCCCCAGATTAAAATCCGCCCTTTATCCTCAAAATGTTCAGATGAATATTAAAGTAATATAAGAAAAATTTGATGAATCTAGTTCTATATTTTCCTAGATAAACCATATTTTGTATTTTATTCATAGTCCCCATTAAAAGTTCGCTCGTTATAATCTAAATGTTCAGATGAATGTAAAAATTCTTCAAGTGAAATTTAATAATTCTATCTCTAACAGTTTCTCATATATAAGAATGTTTATATTTTATTCATATGGGCGCTGCAAACCCACTCAGATGAAGGTTTGGTCTGAATATTAAAGTTCTTGGTGCAATATTTTAAGAATTTAGTTGTATAAGATTCTAAATGTAATAGTTTCCAATATAAACGAATTTTTGTATTTAATTTAATTTTATCCTAAATAATCATATTGACACTAAAGTGGCTCCGAAAAAATTTCAGGACTCAAACTGTTACTTTATCTTAAGATAAACAAATTGTTGTATTTAATTTATATGGGAGGTACCACGCCCCCTAACGCTAGTCCTTTCACATTTTATCCTAAAATAGTTATATTGACACTAAAATGGCTCCGACAAAATTTGATGACTCTCACTGTTACATTATCTCAAGATAAACGAATTTTTGTATTTAATTAAAATAGGGGGTGCCGCTCCAATCATGGGGCCAATTTATTACCCAAAATGTTTACATGGATGTTGAATTATTGAGGACTCTAACTGTTATATTATCTCAAATATACGAATTTTATATTTTCTTAATGTGGGCGTGGCTCCTCGCCCACTTGAAAATTCAAAATGAATAGTAGCTTATTACCTATTTCAAGCAAATCGGTTTAGCCGTTCAAGTTCATAATTACGTTTAATATACTCGTAACTGGACAAGAAGCTACAAAACCGAGTTCTGTACAAGCGTATATAATTATAGGGCCTCATTTGTCTCTAGCCCCTATAAAAAGCTCCCATCAAAATTTTACATACATATACAAAGTTTTATTAAAAATGGCTTATTTAACTTAAATGCCTTATTATGAAAACTAAATTACATTTTATTCGTATAGAGGTATAGGGTATTATATGGTCGGCCTCGCCCGACTATAAATTCTTACTTGTTTTTAATTATTATTTAAAATATCCGAATAACGAATATTTTGTCCCAAAATAAATATCACTATTGCACATTTTCTTAAATTATTGCAAATATGGATTAATTTCTTTTATATGTATTTGATCAATTTTAACCCCGGCGAATATATTTTGCATTGCTATAACATTAATCTATCTAATTTACAGTTATTTACTTTATGGCATTATATTTAAACAAAAAACTATGAAAAAAGCAAATCAAATAATTGTAGCAAACATATTGTTGACAGACGGGCATTTTCAAATTGTCTTAAAATATTGCTGGCCAAATATTCATCTATTGTTACAATAATGTCTAGATATCAGTTTTTTTCCCAAATTATAATCGTTTACAATTTTCTGGATTTTTTTTTACAGATTTGTAAACGTTAAAACTATTTTTTCTGGATTTTATTAAAAAAACGTAATTAGTTTTCGTTATCAACTTAATTAAATTTAGAATCTATATCTATAAATCTATAAAAGTATTATTTTTGTCAATGGTTTGTTAAACGTATTTTAAGCTATTAAGCTATTTGACGTATTGTATGAAGGTAAAAAATTATCCTACAGGCCGCCCCCCCACTATAAATTGTTCTATGGGTCATAAAAATAAGTCAAGCAAAAAATTAGGTCAATAGGATTACGTTAACTGGTGCCACAACGG
>NC_060949.1:14630284-14631650 GCF_022045245.1 Lucilia cuprina | reverse complement strand
CCATTTAATTCATGTGGGGGCTTCAAACTCTCCAGATGAAAGTGCGCCCTTTTCCTCCAAATTATTTAGATAAATAATAAATTAATTTGTGCAAAATTTGAAAAATCTATTTCTATTACTTTTTCATATAAACGAAATATTCAGATCAATGCAAAATAAATTCAAGTAAAATTTTAAGATTCTAGCTCTAATAGTTTCTCAGATATACGAATTTTTATTTTTTCCAAAATGTTCGGATAAAATTAAAGTTCTGCATGCAAAATTTTAAGAGTTTAGTTTTATTAGTTTCACAAATAAACGAATTTTCGTATTTAATTTTTGTCCCAAATAATCATATTGACACTAAAGTGGCTCCGGCAATATATGAGGACTGTAACTTTTATATTATCTCAAATATACGGATTTAATATTTTTTCAATTTGAACGAGGCTACTCGCCCACCTGAAATTTCAAAGTAATAAGTAGCCTGTCACTTAGGGTTGCCAGCCTGGCTGGACTTGGCTGGATTGTGAAGCTTGTCCAGTTTCAAGCTATAATTTAATTTGTCCAGCTAAATATAATTTTTTTAGTACACTACAGTAACTTGACAATAATTTTTATGTTGTACATCTATTATACAGATGTATTAGACTAAATTTTTATTTTTTATTGTTTTGTTTTTAGTATTTACCCAGTAAACAATTTTTTCAGACATGTCTGATGTCAGAAATTTTCTGAAATAATTCTTATACTTTATCAGAATTTTTAACGAATAATATAAATTTCCTTGACACAATAATCGGCATACTTTTTGTTAGACTTTTCTGTACATTTTCTGAAGTATTAAACGATTAACATTAGATTTGTCGTCACATTTTCGAAAGGGAATTTTATCGTTATGACAATTATGAGACTAATCTGAATCTAATCTAAATATAAAATGGCTTTCGAATAATATCAGATAAATCAGCTCATAATCTGAAGCGAATAATATAAATTTCCTTTCATCCAAGATCGGCAACTCCTATACACAGTGTTTTTTGGCCGTTACTAAATTTACACAGATTACTCACACGCATAGAAAACACAATTCAGTCTCATTTGAGCTGTCATAGAAGGAGGTTGTGTTGTCGCTCGTTTCTTGCTTTTGCAATGAAAATGAACGAAAGTATATTAATGAAGGGATGGATAATACTAATTATTGTTGTGCTTTTTTAGTATATACACTACACATTTAATAGTTTTTAGAATTATAAACTTTTTAAAATGTTTTTTCTTCCAACGTAATTTGCAAATTATAATAATTAACCAAAATTTAATGTACTTTTGTTTAATTTTTACCTTTAATATGTATATATTTAATTGCAAATATAGTTAAAAAGCTCAA
>NC_060949.1:14617013-14630184 GCF_022045245.1 Lucilia cuprina | reverse complement strand
CATCGTATCTCCTGGATTGCTGTAATGTCGGCCTTATACTTCTCGAGGACATTTGTCAGTTGAATTTTTGCGCCTAGTCTGTAAAGGGATAGGACATTCCAAGTGCATGATCATTAATTCGTTTGCGGGGTTCGTCATCTAAAGAGGGTCCATTTGTTCTTATTCTTCTTCTTTTCATTGTAATATTTTTTTTACTTGGTGGCGTACAAAACCAACGCAAAACCTCACAGAAACCTTGAGGTAAAGGCCGCCTCTCACCTTAGCCGGCAGCCAGCGGATGCTGATTGTCGTTACCGGGGGTTGTCTCCGCAGGGATGGTTAAACGGCTTTACCAAGTTAAAGCGATCGTCACGTTACCCTGAGAGAATCAGTCCCGAACCCCCTACACAGTATTATAATTGATCAAATATGCCCCATTAAGTCTCTCAACTCATATTTCGAAAGAAATCTTCAAATCTGTGCATAAAATGGGAAAAAATTTCAACATAAAAACTGTTTTCCAAAAAGTCCTATATGGATTTTTTTGAATTGCGCTAAAGCGCGTAAAAAATTTAGTAATTATTCAAAATACGTATTAAATATATTAGTAAACGAATCCATGAAGAGGCATATTTTTCTAAAGTATAGCTATATGTCAAAATAACAGCTAAATTAAAGTGTTTTTTTGTTTTCTGAAAACTTTGTTAAAATCCCATGGTACTAATATTCAAAACAAGGACGATATGTATATTAAGGATATAACTATTGACATTTCTTGCATATATGCAAGTTGGAATAGCAAGTTGAAAAAAGTTCACGCAACGTCTGTTTTTCAAAATTAGTTTTTGAGGCTCCATAAATCTCGGAAATCCAAATCTTATATAACTGAATTAGATACGCCTTTAAGAATTTAGCTGTTTAAAACTAGTAAAATAGGTTTATAAGAATCGGAATTATATTCAAAACAATTATTATCAACAAATTATATTTTATGGATTTTTTGGGTAAAAATCAAATAGTCCAGAGATGAGTGATGACGCCTGCATTTTTTTTTTTTTTGGTGTATCACTGTGAAATTATTTACACAAAACCAAAATTAACATTTTCTCAGTGATTTTTATGTCCAGCTTTTTAAAACCCAATGTCCAGCTTTTTGCGAATCGGAATCTGGCAACCCTACTGTCACCTCTTTAAGACATACAGGATATAAATTTTAAATATTTTCCCGATTTCATATGGGGGCTCCAAGCCCCAAATGAAAGTTCGGCTTTTTTCTCCAAAATATTGAGATGAATGTCAAAGTTCTTAATGTAAAATTTTAAGATTCTAGCCCTAATAGTATCTCAGATAAATGAATTTTTATATTTAACTAGCTAATACCCGGTGTGCTCCGCTACCCCAACGAAAATAAATACATAATAACTATAAAAATTTTTTATTTAGTTACCAAATTATAAAAATTTTCTGAAAGGTTTATTATAATTTCTTTTGATGATAATATATTTCATTTAAATTCTAAAATAATAAATTAATAAATAATAAGTCTTAAAAATAATAAAAATAATTCATATTCTTATGCGTTGCGAATACAATATTTTTTGTTTTACCCACTTAAAGATTTTGAAAATTTTAACCACAATAGTTTTCCAGATTAAATATATGTTACATATGAGACATGCCAAGAAAATTATTGTAAATTCGTCAATTTATATCTATCTATGAAAAATTGGAATTATCTAACAGTTTTCAAGATATAAGCAATTTTTTAATTAATTCATATATGTGGTGCCAAGCCCCCCACTAAGAGTCCGCCTGTTCACATGAATGTCGAAGTTATTCATATAAAATTTGAAGATTCTAGCCCCATAGTAGTCCGCCAATTTAATACCCAAAATGTTTACATGGATGTTAAAATTATTCGTGCAAAAATTTAAGATTCTAACTGTAACAGAGTCCAAGATAAACAAATTTTTGTATTTGATTTATATGGGGGGTGCCACGCCCTCTAATGCTGGTTCGCCAACTTTTTATCCTTAATAATCATATTGAAACTAAAGTAGCTCTGACAAAATTTGAGGAGTCTAACTGTTATATTATCTCAAATATACTAATTTTATATTTTCTTATTGTGGGCGTATTACCTATTCCAGACATACAGGAATTCGAGAAAATCGGAAAGCCGTTTAGCAGTCTATAGCGTTCAAGTTTGTCATTCCGTTTGTAATTTTTATAATATAATTTTCCGACCCCATAAAGTATATATATTCTGGATCCTTATAGATAGCGGAGCCGATTAAGCCATGTCCGTCTGTCTGTATATCTGTCTGTTGAAATCAGTTTTTAGAGGTCCCCAGATAACGGCGAGATCCGAATCTTCAATAATTCTATTAGACATGCTTTCGAGAAGATCGCTATTTAAAATCAGAAAAATCGGTCTATAAATAACGGAGATATGAGCAAAAATCCGAGACAACCTCTGAAAATTTCATAAAAAAGCCACATTTTTTTCATGCTTTGTTTGTGCGTGTGGAGATGTATTTGGTTTAATTCAGCTATGTATTTTATGTGTATGTTTGGATGCTGTTCTATTCTCACGAAGGTGAAGAGTATAACAAGAACAAGGAGATAAAGCAGTAATATGTTGGTAATACAGCTCATATTTGTTTGAGGGTGGTAATACAGTTTGACGGTGGTATTACAGTACAACGGTTAATATTTCTTTCTGCTACAGTTTATATTTGTTTATATTTGTATGTTATGTGTGACATGTGTGTAGAGATACAAAATAAATAAAAACTGTTTTTTAAAACATACTTGGTGATACGAATTTTTCTATTTTATTTATATAGGGGCTCCAAGCCCTTATGGGTAGTCAGCCAATTTATTATCCAAAATATAAACATGGATGTTAATGTTATTAAACGAATTTTTGTATTTAATTTATCCTCAAAATGTTGAGGTAGTTACTTGCCTCCAATGATATCACCAAGTTAAAATAATGACTTAAAATGGTATTGTGTAAATAATATTTTTTACCTTGTAATGATAAAATTTTACAGGAAATCTTTAGTAAATTTCAAACTCATAATTTGTATCCTTAAGAAATGTTTAAAGCGTTTGATTCTAAACATAACAGTCTAAAGTTCCTCATATATTTTATGTTTAATACATTAAGTTGCTGTAATACACTGTTGTCAGATCTTACAACATTGGTATAAAAATGTATCATATAAGACGGCTTTACACGATTACACAAGTAAGTAATATGATTTGTCAAAATTTTGTGTAGAATAGTACGGATGATATCGTCTAAACGCAAAATGTTTTGAAACCATCACACATTGGGAGAGAATACGTATTGAAAATTTAACTGTCGTATGGCTCTCTTGATTTTTTGAAATGATTCAAAAAACAAGCGGTTCGTATTAGATCAGGAATGTATTTTTATGTAAACACATACAAAAAGTATTCAGTATGTAAACAAATTTTCGTTCTGCGCATGTACGTCATATCAGCCTAGAACTTAAATAAAAACAAAACATAAACAATGTGACATTTTTGGAACATAAAAATATTTAGATATAAATAAAATACATATATTTCAGTTTTAAAAATATTTATTTAACAATTATTGAACATCACTTTTTGATTAATGTTTTATTGATCTTTCGTTTTCTTTGTTTGTTGATTTTAACAACAAAAAAATCGTGTAAACACAAAACATATAAATCATACGACTTTTATTCTCTTTTTATACCCTTCACCTTCGTGAGAAGGGTATATATAAGTTTGTCATTCTGTTTGTAATTTATATAATAAAAATTTCCGACCCTATAAAGTATATATTCTGGATCCTTATAGATAGCGGAGTCGTTTAAGCCATGTCCGTCTGTCTGTTGAAATCAGTTTTTGGAGGACCCCAGGTATCGGCGAGATCCGAAACTTAAACAATTCTGTTAGACATGCTTTCGAGAAGATCGCTATTTAAAATCAGCAAAATCGGTCAATAAATAACGGAGATATGAGCGAAGATCCGAGACTAGCTGTGAAAATTTCATAAAAAAACATATTTTGTTCATGGTGTGTTAAAAAAGCAACAACAATACTGTGAATTGGAAAAAGATGTACATGTGCGTGTGTAGATGTATTTGGTTTAATTGCCTTGTGTATTTTGTTTTTTATTTC
This sequence comes from Lucilia cuprina, assembly GCF_022045245.1. Lineage (NCBI taxonomy): Eukaryota > Metazoa > Arthropoda > Insecta > Diptera > Calliphoridae > Lucilia > Lucilia cuprina. Next base: position 14,626,020 of record NC_060949.1, on the reverse strand, counting down.
TGATAGGGTTGTTGTTGCTCATTTTGTTTTGCATATGGTATAATTTTAATGTAGTCTGGAAAAACTTAAAATTTTTAAAATTAATATGTTTGAAATACACTATGGTGAAGAGTATATAAGATTCGGCACAGCCGAATATAGCACTCTTACTTGTTTGTTATACGGATGGAATTTTATTTTACTTTTTCATTAGACTTTACGTACGTAAAGTTTGATCTTATGACGTGCCCTATATTAGATTATATGTATCTAACTGAAAGCGGTTGTTAAACAAAAATTTTTATTCCCTTCACACAGAAGAGCTCTGCGAGAATAAAACACACTTGTGAGAACTAAAGGGCCCTTCAAACGATCACACTTTACATCGACACCGTACTCTTCTACACAAAATTTCTACATATCATATTACTTGTGCGATCGTGTAAAGCCTTAAACGCACTCACAAAACTTTAAATTTTCTTCGCAAAAGAGGATATTAGCATAATATAAATAGTTTTTTTTATCACTTAAACTTAATATTTATAATTTTTTGCGACAATTTTAATCTATCTAAAACCTCGAATATAATTTCGATGTGTTACAAATTTATATTTTACAAACGAAACAAGTAAGAGTGTTATATTCGGCTATGTCGAATCTTATACACCCACTGACTCGAATGAAACTTATGTCGAATTTCATCAATATCATGTCGAATATTTTCAGGTCAGTTATAAGCGTTAAAGTAATTTTCTTAAGGGAACCTTATATAGGGGGGTAGGGTCAATTATGGGTCGATCTTCATAAAATTTGGTAGACAGAATTTGGTTCGTATTATATTTACAAATTGGTGTCGAATTTCATGGCTACACTCGTATTTTTAAGCCATTAATGTGCGTTGCAGTCATTTTCTGAAGGGAACCTCATTTATATACTAGTATTTTTAAGCCAGTAATGAGCGGTAGGATCAATTATGGACCAATAAAACCTCATAAAATATTGCATAGTGATTTTGGACCATAAGAAACTTACTAATGTCGAATTTCATCGCTATATTCGTGTTTCTAAACAAGTTATGACTGTTAAAGCTGCTTTCCGAGGGGCCACTTGTATGAGGGCTATCCGAAAATGGTGACTGATATTCATCACTACATGTCTGCCCGTCCGGCTGACTGGCTGTCATGTTAAGCTTGTTCGCAAGGTACAGGCCGCAATTTTCAAGATAATTTGTTGAAATTTGGACCAAGCATGTTTTTTGGCGCATTTACCGAGGATAGGCTCATGTTTGACCTATACACCTATATAATGCGTCATTTAGAAAATTTTGTTTTTTATCAATAAACTGCTTAGATATTTTGGAATTAAGGTAAAATTAAACATAAAAGTTTCTTAATGAAAAATACAAATTTTAAATATATACTCATGGTGTAGGGTATTATATGTTCCCTTTGTAACACATCGAAATATTGCATATAGACCCACAAAAGTATACATGTCTGTTCGTCTGTTTGTCTGATAAAAGCACGATTGGGTCCGCACGGAACGAAAATAATATATTCTCTATATGTAAGGTTTGTTGGTATTGAAAATCGGCAACATCGATCTACGTTTTCGGATAGCCCCCATACAAGTGAGCCCCCGAAAACAGCTTTCAAAAGTAAGAGTATAGCGATGAACTTCGACATAAATAAGGTTCATATGATGCAAAAACTCCAAACCAAATTTTATGAGGATCGGTCCATAATTGACCCTACCGCGCATATAAGGCCGCCTTCATAATATTTGTTTAACGCCCATTACTGGCTTAAAAATACTAGTTTAATTATGAAATTTGACAAAACTAAGTATCTTATGATTCAAAACCTCTCTACCAAATTTTATGTTGATCGTTCCATAATATAAGGTTCCCTTCATAAAATGACCTTAACGCTTATTACTGGCTTAAAAATACGAGTATAGTGATACAATTTAACACACATAAGTTTCATATGATCCAAAATCTCCCTACCTAATTTTATGCTGATTGGCATATTATTGACCCTACCCCCATATAAGGCCCCCTTCAGAATATGACTTAACGCTCATTACTGGCTTACAAATTTAAGTTACAATGAAGCCAAAATATCTATCAAACTTTGATCAGTTGTTGCAAGAGTAAAAAAATAACATTTCCTCTTAAGAGACGAATTTACACTCAGATATTAACTAAAACATAGGCATGGAAAATTTAAATTTTTAATGGAGGTATTTTTATTAAAATAGTAGTATTTATACCCTCCACCACAGGTAGTAGTAATAAATATACAGTGTCTGACATAAGTATTCGAATTTGGTTGTACTTAAAAAAAAACATAATTTAATAATATTTTTGTGTGTGAAATATATAATTAAATTTGTTATATTGTCTAGAAAGTCCTAAGGTATAATATCACACTCTTTAAAATTTGGAAAAATTACATTTCCCTCAATTGATTTAACTTTTTTTTAAAAAGTCCATTAAATTGCCTCACAAAAGTATTCGAATTTTCCTGTATTTCATATATGTATGACCATATTATACGAAACACAAAAATTCTAATCGAGTGGGTTTTTGCTAAAATTGTGTTAAGGGGTTACTATCAACCGAAATTATATATTTTTGTCCCATTTGTTCCACAATTTTGGACCATTTGTACCATCTTTTTATGTAATATCATTAAAATGGCGATTTTTGACCATAAGTATTTGCAATTTTTTTTTCTTTTTCTTAGAAATAAAACCAAACTTTAATATTAGGATTTAATACAACTCTTGAGGTATAAAAAATAATAATTTTTGTTATTATTTTTGTATGTATCTGTACTTAAAAGTTCCATGATGTATGTATTTTTGGTGTCGTTCTTCTAATTTTAATTCAATTGTACGGATCTTAAGTCCCTTTTTGGTACCACTATGGTCGATATTTTCCGACAAAGCCGGCTAGTATACATTCATGTACATATTAGCACTAATATATTTTAAATTTTCAATACATTATATCGGTATACAATTCTAAAACAATGGGTAGTCCACCAATTTATTACCCAAAATGCAAAATGTTTACACGGATTTTAAAGTTATTTGTGCAAAAATTTAAGATTCTAACTGTAATAGTTTCCAAGATAAACGAATTTTTGTATTTTATTTATATGGGAGGTGCCACGCCTCCTAACGCTAGTCCACCCACTTTTTATCCTGAATATTCATATTGATACTAAAGTGTCTCCGACGAAATTCGAGGACTTTAACTCTTATATTATTTTAAATATACGAATTTTATATTTTCTTATTGTGGGCGTGGCTCCTTGCCCCCTTGAAAATTCAAAATACAGACATACAGGAATACGCTGTGAAAATTTCAAGCAAATCGGTTCAGCCGTTTAGTAGTCTATAGCGTTCAAACTTACAAACAAACACACATTAATTTTTACATACATAGATTAATTGGCTATACCTCTCTACTATTATTTAAGTTATTTCACGTTGTAAATATTAAGTAATTCAAAAATTGGAATATTAATAAAAAAACAATAACAATAATCACATTTTAAATAATGTAGAGAGAAACAAGTAAGAGTAATATTCGGCTGTGCCAATTCTTTTTTTGATGAAATTTTCAGAGGTTGTCTCGGTTTTTTGCTCATATTTCCGTTATTTACCGACCGATTTTGCTGATTTTAAATAGCGATCTTCGGATCTCGCCGATATCTGGGGTCCTATAAAAACTGATTTCTTGAAAAAACAGACATGCTTTCGAATATAGCACTCTTATTTGTTTTTTACTAGATTTCGGATAAGCTTTTTGTTAATTATGTCTTTAGGTTTTTATTTATTCATTATTAATTTAGGATAATTTTATATCTTTCATTATTTAATTGATCATTGCCGATTTTTAATAATTTATAATAATGTAGTTAACGAAATTTTCACTATTTACCTGCATATGTACAGTTAATTTTCCTAAAGCTTTATAATTTGCAATTCTTTATTTTAGTTTCAACTGAAATTTTAATAAATTCCCCGATTGTGTGTGGTATAGACAAATACGTATACTACAAATTGCCAGTAAAAGTTACAACATTAACTACAATTATAATTAAGAATGATATTCAAATTGATATTTCGACAATTTGGTATTGAACATAAATTCAGCATGTTCGGATATTATAAAGAGGTTATTGATCTTATATTATTCTTATGAACTCTCTTACCATCTACCAAAACTTCTGTTTCTAAATTTTTTTCAACAATCTTTTCCAAATAAACTTTTTTCAAATTTGTTGCCTAATCTTATGTTCCTACGAACAAATACTATGTCGCCTTCGTTAAATGATCGTTTTGCAATTTCCAATTTGTTACAATTCCTGCCTGCGCAGCTACAATTTTCTCATATATAGTTTTGCTTGCGTAATAGAGTGGATAGTGCACTATATACTTATAAATATAATAACACTATACTTATAAATATAATAACACTATAGTGTTATTATATTTATAAGTAGCGACCAGTATTAAATCAGAAACATCAGTTATGCTACACTGTGACTTACCACATCTTGCAATTTCAAGCAAAGTCGAGTGGAACCTTTCCACCTGGAAATTACTTTCACTATGTAGAGGAGGTACAAAAAAATGCTCTATTTCAAAGATATCTCTAAGCATATTCTTAATTGTATTCGATTGAAAGGATTCCTTGTTATCAGAGACTAACAGTTTCGTGTTTTTTTAACATCGACTAAAGCTCTATAAGCGATTGGAATAGCAACTGCGAAAATAGAAAATTTATCTATGCAAGTCAGAGAATGCACATTGCTTGTTGAAAAGATATCTATGTGGAGTATCTGACCAGGAAGATCTGGTATTAGTGTTGCACCAATTAAAGGCTGTGGAGGTTTCCTATTATATTTAAGCATATTTTGCAGTTTTTAATAATCAACTGGAGCAATTGTCTAATTTTGGGAAAAAAGAATTCCGATGTTATTTGTTTATAATTTTCCCGTAAAGATCAGTGGGCGCGGTTGTGCTCTAGGTTTAATGTTTCTAATTGATCGTCCTTATTCGTTAAGTCGATTACAAATTTTTGTGTATGAACAAGTCTTATCAGTGGAGAGTGATCAAGTATCTCGTCCTGGACTTCTGCAAGAGTACTTAAGTCGCAATATATTAAGTTCACCACTTGCACGCAGAGAAAAAATATAGTTGTGGTAACCATAATCTAAGAGCAACATATTACGGTTAGAATTATGGGCAAAGTTAAAACATATTATGATAATTTTTACTATCAAGAAATATCATATTATGATCATTATTAGTACAATAACCTATCATATGATTAAATATAGTCCGAATATTTCATTATAATGTAGTTTTATTAATAATAATGTGATGTTGTAGCATCATATTGTAGTTTCAAGCATTATGGTTTCATGTAATCATATAATGGCTTCAAGTAATCATATTATTGTTTCAAGTAACCATATTATGGTTACAAGTAGTCACATGTCTTCAAATAACCATATTATGGTTACATATTAAACATAATATGGTTTGTTAATTATTTGTTATTTTATTTTATTGTTAATTTTCTTTTAAACACAAAATTTCCAAGCACTGGTATTCCCATAAAAAATATATATCCACACTTTCATGCTAACATAAACACAATATAATTTTTTTTAATTATTAATTTTTTGTATTTTATATTTCTATTGTTTCCTATTATATTTTTAGATATTATTTATTTTTCACAATTATTTTAACACTGCGTTTGTTTAACAATTTAAGTATTTAATTCGATCTAGTACGGATAAACTACACAACTGATATAAAAATGGCGTTACCAAAATATTTTTAATAGTAAACGTATTTTACTTATATCTTAAACATTATATGGAAAAACGTGTAAAATCCTACTATTTAATGGTTATTTGATAGTTTAAATGGTTCTAAATAAAAATAAAAATAATTAATCATAAACATATAAATGTTTTTAGTAACTAAATTATTGATGAAATTCGATAAAAATAACAATTCATTGTTTATGACAACAAAATACTGTTACAAAAAACATAGAATAGTTGTCCTAACCATGCCGAACCATGTTTTTTCTCTGCGTGTGGGGATTGACACAATTTTGTATAGTTAGCAAAAGATTTTGTGTGTCGTTAAAATTAATTGTATGCCTTTTAAATTTTTGAAATAAAAACTTTGTAATTTTACTGTTACTTGGAGCCTTAGAAATAATCAATTGACTTAAGAATTGGAATCGGAATCGGAAGCTATGTACTGCTTCCGAATTTGTTTGTGTAAAGTTGTTCATGAATTGGCGTGATAACGCGTCAGCTATGACATTTTCTTTGCCAGGTTTATAAAAGAAAATTGGAGCGAAGTCCGCTATAAATGCTTGCCATCTTTTAATTTTCGGATTTGGATTCTTATCAGAAGTTACAAAAGTAAGTGGCTAATGATCGGTGAATATGTGAATATTCTTGACACCATATAAGTAGTGTCGTAACTTTTGCAGCGACCACACAATGCAGAGCAATTCTCGCTCGTTTGTAGCATAGTTTTGTTCCGCTAAGGAAAGAGTGCGTGAAATCATTGTAATTGATTTTCCGTTTTGGGAAAGGAAGGCACCTATCGCATTAGAACTAGCATCAGTCGTAAGCTCGAAGGGCTTGTCGAAATCCGGGTGCTGAAGAAGTACATCCTCTGATGCTAAAATACGATTGACTTTATCAAAAGCATCGATAGCCTCTTGAGACATATTAATTTTAACGTTTTTTGATGCTTTGGAGCCAATATTGCCATTATCTCTTCGCAGATATGTAGTAAGCGGCTTAACGATGTCGGCATAATTTTTAATAAATCTGCGGTAGTAACCTGCTAACCCAATAAAGGACTCAATGCTCTTAGCGTTTTAGGTGTTTGAAAATTTAGAATATCTTTAACTTTTTCAGGGGATGTTTTGATTCTATTTTTCGAAATAAGAAATCCCAAAAACTCAACCTCAGGTTTAAAAAATCTTGATTTCTCTGTTGAAATTTGCATTCCTGCGTTAGCCAATTTTTTAGGACTATATCGACATCGTGAATATGCCTGTTTGAATCCGGTGAAAATATAATCACATCATCCATATAAACAAAGCATACTTTACCTTTTCTAGAGATTTTACTGATTCAACATCCCTAAGAAAGTCGAAAGTCCGTATGTAATTTTTAGATGTTGCCGTGTCAACCAAAATGTTAAGCTCTTGACTATTAATTGATTTTTTCACAATATATGGCAAGAGCGATTTTATACTAAAAAATTAAGGCAATCTACTACATCATTCTCAGATTCAATAACAGAGAAATCTTCGCTTTCATGGATGCTCCCATTCGATTGATAATTTTCAACGTGATTAATTCTTTGCATCTTTTAAACAGGTGATTGGCCTGAATTGTTTCTGGCGTATAATCTTTCGCACTTTCCATGAAGGGTTGAATACTTGATGTTCAATACCTACATTATTTCTGAATACTGTTGGTTTTCGCAAATACGATGTTCCGTTACCGATTTCCATTGGAACAAGGTTATCATATTGTGGCATTTGTCCATGGTTTGGAGAATACTGGTTAGCAATTGCATGACTAGGCATATTGTTGAAATTTTGTGCATTTGGTGGCAAAGAATTTTTGGAGTTCGCAAATGCATTTGCAAATTTATACCTTTCGTGATTTTGCTCTAATTCTTGAGCAGTCGCCAAAGCTGTTGGTAAATCAGGCGGATTTGCCGAAAAGCAAATGTCACATAAAGGTTTTTCGAAGGCCAGATATAAAAACGCGTAGTGCGTTTGAACGTACACGGTCATTTCAAGCTTCGATTACTTCTTCCCTGCCAGAGTTAGTCATTAAAATCTTAACAATGAGAGTTAGTTGTTTGTTCACTTTATCGTAATATTCGGTGATTGATAACTTGCCCTGTCTCAAAACACTTAATTCATTTTCTAGTAAATACAGTGATATTTTATCTGAATACGATTGATCTAAACGTGAAATTATTGCATCGAAATTAAATGCGCTTAAGGTCGAATTTGTTTCGCCAATTATTTTATTCCTTAAAATTCCCATAGCAAAAAAATATGTTTCGGAACCCTTAAGGTAATAATTCATAGCGAATTTTGCCGCTTCTCTCCAAGCTGGGTAATCCTTTGAGTCCCCTCCAAACTGAGGAAGAGATTTAACAAGATCTAAATTTGTGTTACCGGTGGCTACACCGGGCTAAATATTTACTGGTATTAAATTTTCCACTCGGCTTAGTTGCAATTGTTGGATTGCGTTTGTCAAACTTCGAACGAGGCCCAATACATTGTTTCTATTCATTTTATTTGTTTTCCTTTTTCTTCAATTTATATTTATTACCTTCAAGATTATAAGATCATTTATTTTTTAACTTATCCTAACTTTATGGTAGTTAAACTTATATTAATAGATATAGCAAAAGTTATGAACAAATTATCAGTAATACATGAGGCTACAAAACAAAAGTATAATTGACAAAATTTGTAGTAAATAATAAAAAAATGTAGCAGGTATATGTGTTTAGGTATGTAAATATAATATAAATATAATACATTAAGTGTTTTAATAAAGTATAACAAGAAAAAAATATAGCCTAAAAAAGGAGAAAAATTATATTAAGAGATATTAATGACAAAACATATATTCAGCTGCCGCTCTTTCTGCATCTCTTATATTTTGGGTTTGCAATTTTTTTGTTTCTTTTTATACCCTACACCACTATAGCACAAACGTATAAGTGCTGATGTTTGTAACATACAAAAATATTGGTCCAATACCCACCTTAAAGTATACCAATCGATTCAGAATCATTTTTTGAGTCGATTAAGACCGTCCGGCCATCCGTCCGTCCGTCTGTCCGGCTGGCTGGCTGGCTGTCCATGTAAACCTTGTGCGCAAGGTACAGGCCGCAATTTTCAAGATAATTTGATGAAATTTGGGCCAAGCAT
>NC_060949.1:14584698-14616913 GCF_022045245.1 Lucilia cuprina | reverse complement strand
ACCTAGGAACATGTAATTAAGTTTGTATGGCCCGGATTAACTGAGGACCCATAGATGGGGACTTTTTGGTACTTTTTCGTTCTTTAAAAGGTACAAAAGGCTTTAAACTCATCATGGTGAAGGGTATATAAGATTCGGCACAGCCGAATATAGAACTCTTACTTGTTTTATATATAAATCCACTTTAACTTTTGTAATTACACACGTGTTCTTTTATAAAGAATTTTAATGTAACTTTAAATTATTTCTTTTATAAAGAATATAATGGTTATTGTGTTTTTAATAATAATTGCTTTTTTAATTATTATCATAATGGCTTTAAATGTCACATTGGAACACTTTACGTGCTTTCATCAACAAATAAATTTTAAGTCTTCTTTTGAAAATTAATTTTTCGACCGAACAAAAAAATATATGTGAGTTTTATTAAATAATTTATAGGATTTTGTTGGGTGCCAGTTATTTCACGTTGGATACTTATAACCGAGTACTCCACGTTTCACATGTTCTGACCAAATATTCGGTCCTGTAAATAAAACGATGTGGTTGATTGCCAAATGTGACTGACTTTATTATTCGTTTCTGTTTTGATACTAACACTTATTACTAATTGGCGATGCCAGACAATAATAATAATTGTAAGTTTTGTTATTTACAAATTCCTAATTCAGATTTAAACATCATATGTTAGGTGTATTGTAACTTTTATAATATAGTAGAGTATTTTGACAAACTACATTTTCAGTCTTATCATCGATTTAGATGAAATTTGTACCAATATAATAGTAGGCCAGATAGAAATTTTCAGCTCTATCGGTCAAGAACTGCAGGAGTTAAAGGGAGTCAAAGTTGGACATTTTGGTAATTTTTTAAATGAGTGGAACTTTTTACCTATTGGTCCTAGCAAAATTTGTCAAAAGAAGTTTAGATAGCTAATTCTTTAACGTCTCCAAATTTTTTAATACCCTCCCCACTATAGTGGTGTAGGGTTTGTGCTGATGTTTGTAACATACAAAAATATTGGTCCAATACACACCTTAAAGTATACCGATCGACTCAGAATCATACAGGCCGCAATTTTCAAGATAATTTGATGAAATTTGGACCAAGCATGTTTTTTGGCACAGGGACGAAGCCTATTGAAAATGGTTGAAATCGGTCCATTATTTCACCTAGCCCCCATACAACCGTACCTCCCGATTTGAACTTTTTATGCCATAATTACGTCAAATATTCTATTATCTCTCTAAAACTTGGCATAAATAAGTTTTACATAAGTATTTATGACACTGCAGATTTTCGTAAGGATCGGCCCTTATTTGACCCTAGCCCCTATACAAACCCCCCTTTAAAAAATGTCTTAAACGTCTAAAATTGACTTGTAACCATTTGTATCGTAATGAAACTCAACAAAACTAACTGTTATTTAAAAATATATCCTTTTCCCAAATTTACCGAGGATCGGCCCAATTTGACCTATATAAAGCCTCATTTAGAAATTTTAGTTTCTTTTATCAATAGATTGCTTAAATATTTTGGAAAAATATTCAACATAAAAGTTTTTTTTATAAAAAGTAAAAATTTTAAAAATATACTCATGGTGTAGGGTATTATATGGTCGGCCATGCCCGACTATACTTTCCTACTTGTTCATAAATAAATTTATTTGAATTTTTTCTTTAAAATGGTTGAGTCATTTGATATCAGAGGTTTTTTATTATTGTAAAATAAAACAACTTTCTATTTCCCTTTTCCGGTTTTCCATGAAATTTTCGTTGTAAACAAAACATAGGTATCTGGCAAAATTCATCAATTCATCAATATATATATATAAATATAAAACAAGTAGGAAAGTATCGGGCATTTTTAAAATTTTTACTTTTTATAAAGAAACTTTTATGTTGACTGTTGAGATAAATGATCTAAACTTTCTTTTGAGCCAAAAAAATCAAAAACGTCCATTTTTTTAGACAATGATGAAATATTCGTCTAAACTCCTTAGGAAAATTTTTTGTCAGAACCAATAGGTGAAAGTTTTCTTTTTATAGTATTTACCAGGGCAAGGATTTCTATGCAATGCATATTTTTAGTCAGTAACTCAAAATTACTTTTAACTAGTTTTCTTTTTGAATCAAAGAATTTGCTACAAAATGGCATCTATTTGTTGTAGCATATTTTGTTATAAATGCATAAATTGCATATATTTTGCATATTTCCAACATTTTTATAGCATATTTTGCATATTTTTAATTTTTCTAAAACAAATTGTTTTGTTTTCTCTGTATTTCATACTTTAACAACAAATTTGGTATTTACATATTTAGATTTTTTTTATAAATAAATATCAAAAAATTTCGATTTAACAACAAAATACTAGATTTTATGAAATGCAATTTTACATAGTTTTATTTAATTTTTAAAATCACAATAATACCACAGTATCAATTTCTAAATCTGTCCATCCGTGTGGCTAATAAAATGATAACTTGATGAAATGTTGTCTTATATCTCTCTTACGTCCATAATTCACTTAAAACAATTACAAAACAATAAAGTTAGGAAGAAAGATATTTTATACAAAAATACTTTCATTTACCAAATTTTGTCTTCCAAATACAAAGGGCTTATGCCGAGTGTATTTGCAATGCAAAAGAACCACAGCCAACACTAAAGCCACCACATCGCGGCAAGATTGTTATCCAGGTGGTGGTGGATTATACATATTTCTGTTAATTTAGAATGCTAAATCGATAAAATTTTTGCATTAAAATAGCCAAAAATAAGTTTTTATGCACAAAAGTACCAATTTTTGACGCTTCCAGATATATATCTTTTTATGTTCCAAATTTTAAGAAAATAAGTTCATCCGTTTAGGAGTGATTGACGCACAAACAAATAAATAACTACACAAACTTACAAAGAGATTTATAATATACTAGATGCGTGTACCCGTTGCCCGGGTTTCTTCGAAAATTAAAAAGAATATTTGTCTATCTGTAATGACCATACTTTTTTAAATAGATGTCAGAATTTAGCTTATAACGATAAAATAGTTATTATATTTTTCCGCATTTTGTTAATTACTTAAAGTCAGTTTTTGGACTAAGAACACTTTCAAATTAATTGTTTTAATTTTTCAACGTGCAGTAGATTTTATGAACTGTTCAGTTTAACTTTGGTCACATTTTACTTTGAATTATAGTAACCCTGGTGTAAAGAGACAAAAGGCTTCGGGGCACCATACAAAATTTAAAGCGATTTTCTTGCTATTTGAAAAATTGCATGCAATTGAAGAAACGCTGAAACGATTATGAAAAATTCTGGACAAAATCATAAAAAAATTTGGCTCATTGCAAGATTTCAAAATTCTTAAAGAAGAACAAAATTACTGTCCTATGAAAATATGAAGAGTCCTTGAATTTTGACAGAGAAAACAAAACAACTTTTAATTTGACAAACAATTTTGAGTTGTTCATTAAAGAGTTAAACCACCGTTTTTGTCACACCATTGTTTCTCAAATACATCCATTTATACAAAAGTATGTTTAAAAATATTATTTTTATTCATTCGATTTTTGATAATGTATTAAATTTATTACAGATTTTTATTTTACGTAATCGTAAAGTTAGTTAAACATTATAGAGATTTCAAATAAAAATAATTTTTTGAAAAAATTTAACTAAATAATAATCTATATATATAAAAGAGTAGCGTTACTAACTGACTGATTCATCATCGCACAGCCCAAATGGCTGAACCGAGAATCATGAAATTTTGACAGTAGATGTGTTTTTGGTTATGTAGATCCACTAAGGAGGGATTTTTGGAAATTTGCACATTTGCGGGTAAAAAGGGGAAAAAACGGGTAAAACTGGTTTTCTTAATTATCTTACATAATAGTGATACAAAAAAAATTTTATATGCACCTGTATCTACTCTTAAAATGAGCAGATGGGTGTCTGGTACTTTTTTGAAATATGTTGGATTTATTTCTAAAAATTAGGAGACACCTGTTTTTCGTACTTTTTTTAAATTCAGTATTTTTTGGGTGTAAAAGGGAGAAAACTATTTATGGTACTTTTTTTTAGCACATTAAGAAAACTTTTTCGGTTTATTGAATTATTCATATTAAATTACGGACTAACTCTGTAATATTTATTGTAATAAAATTTTTGCTATTTCACTGGGTAAAAAAAGTACCAAAAAGGGGAAAAAAGGGAAATTTTATTCTATTCAAACTCTTTGAGCCAACATTTATAAAATTTCAAAAAGTAGTTTATTTACTCACACAAAACAAGCTTTTGGAAAATTATTTTGGAAATCGAGTACTAAGGCCTATATAGGACCAAATTCGAGTAAATTGTTTGGTACCTTTTTTAAAGCACAATTTTTCTGGAATAAATGAATGCAGATTTGAATCGTTTGAGGAACATTTTGTAAACTTAATTCTCAAAAAAGTATACTTCTAAGCGAAAAGGGTAAATATTGTACTCTTTTTATTAGTACTTTCACATAGGTAAACTTTATTGCACTTTTGGTACTTTTTCTTCCTTCAAATGATACTCTATGTATGTTCTTTAATATGAACTGAAAACACATGATTATTAAACATACATGGTCCTCATTGAATAAGATTTCTTTAAGAGACAACTTTTTAGTACTTTTTATCTCATAAATTGTAGTTTTTTCATTTTCTAAAATATTCAAACTATGAACATTAATTTTAACATAACATACATGGTCTTGACTGAATAATATTCTGGAAGTGGGAACTATTTGGTACTATTCTATTATTCAAATGGATTCTTTATAATGGAAAACACGGTCCTTATTAAATGAGAATTTATTGAGAGAGATCTTTGTACTTTTTCGTTTTTCCGATGGTACTTTTTGATATTTTTACGATATTGAACATAGTTAGGGTAGCGAAGCACCCAGGGTATTCTAGTCAAATAATATAAGAAGTATATATTATGATCTTTAGCATTATAAATGTAACAAAAAGTAGACAGAAAAAAGTCATTGCATTTCATTAAGACCACAACATTCCTGAAATTAGTGGTATAGGTGTATTTTTTATGTATTAAACATTCCCTTCCGCAAACTAACCTAACCTTGCACGATAGAACTATTGTCATACTAAATTTCATGAAGCATGAAATCCAGATCAAAAAGTTGATTCGAAAAATACACTGTATGTTGCCAAATTACTTGAAAATCAGTTCATATTTTTTATATTTAGCCTAGAAATTTGGTGTTATACCTGGTATTCTAAAAGTGAACATAAAAATATGCGTAGCATCCAATCAATATAATATAGAGTGTTTTTTAACTTCTAAGGTTACACCTATTAATATGCCGAATTTTATGTAAATCGGTTTAGTAGTTATGTAGTGAAAGATTAAAAAGAGTCTCATATATATTTATTATTAATTACATATTACACGTTTTGAAGATGTAATGTTTCGTACTGTTCATTCCACAACATACATTATAATAGTTTTTATGAAAATTGGATCAGTAAATTTTGTATGCCAGAACGTAAAATTTGTTTAATAATTGTTTTACAAAAATTTGTTGCAAAAAGGGGCTTGGCATCCAATCCAGATTCTGAGGTCAGACGTATTGCTGTACCAAATTTCATGTAAATCGGTTCAGTAGTTTTCTGTAAGTCTCGAATGGAAATTTTGTATAACAAATATATAGAAAAAAGTGAGAAAAAGAAGAAACATGACGTCAAATCATGATTTTATATAGCATGTTGTTGCACTTTAAATCGGTACAAGTTAGAGTGCTATATTCGGCTGTGTCGAATCTTACATACTCTCCACCAGCAAGCATTTTCTTATTAAAATCCATTGAACTATCAAATTTTTAGATAACTCCACACAAGTTTTGTTTCCGTAATGAAGGTACTAACATTTATTCATGTGTGGAACTAATTTTGATTAGGCCCAGAAAAATTTATATTGAGTTTTGGTTGTGGACCTCGTACGGATGCCATGACTTATTCTGAAAAGATCATTTAGATGCCAAGAATTAGGAGAACGATTTGTATATTTTTCCGATATCAGTATTTATAGTGAAGTAAATATGTTTGAGTGATTTTTGAAACGATTTAAATGACGTAAATCAGAAGTATGATCAATATTAGACCAGTTTGAAAGCATTTTATCAGAATGATCTATCTATACACAGAACATACTCATTTCGAATTTTATCGAGATATTATCATTTAATAGTGAAATACGATTACGCATTTATGTAAAATTTTATCCCGAAAACTTTGACTGTCAATTTACGTTTAAATATTTTTCAGAAATGGACTATGTTTATAATGTATATGTATATATTATGTATATAAAGACAAAACTCAAAATTCTGTATCTATATCCTTATTTGGTAATTAATATTGTGAAACTAAGTGATTTTCTGGACCAAGTATGAGAGTTATGACCAAATATAGACCGATCGTTAAACAATTTAATAGTGAATTTATGTATATAAGAGCAATATTTTTGCTAAATGTATGGATATCAATATTTGGTTATGAGTTATATTTTTTCTGATTTTCGGGAGGGGAAAAAAAAAACATAAACTAAAAACGATATTAGGAAAACGAAATTTTCCTATAAGAGCGTATGTATTGTTATAACATTTTTATATTAAAAGGATATTATTTCAAATGAATTAATTTAAATACAAACATTTTTTAACGCGCAGAATTGCTAGCAATTTGTTTATCGTTATTTTTTAAGTTTTAATCGACATGTTTAATTCGGAGGTTTTGAAAATAAAGTTAACAAAATAAGCGACATTTATTTTGACCCATTTTTAATCAAAAAGTAAATTTTTAATTTTTTGGTTGTAATGCACTTTTCCATTTCAGATGACGATGTATTTCTTTTTCACAAAGGTGAAGGTTATAATTATAATAATTTTAATTTAATCCTTAGTAAATATTTTAAAATTATCATGAATAAATAATTGTTTTTTGACAGTTGCTTGGTTAAGTCTACTCCTTTTCTCTGTTATGCAGGACCCGGCCATAGAAAAGGCTATTTCGGAAGAAGACGATGTTGCGGGTATTGCAAAACAAATATTTGCTAACTGAGCAATCCTATGAAAAACCTTTTAATGCATAAAATATTATTAGTTTATTATTAGTTAGATAATATTTTAATACTACCTCTTGATTTTCCTTCCACCAGTCAAGGCTTTCATGGACTGATATGTCAAAATATTTTTGAATTTCGATAGAAACTATGTCCCTGGAAGAGCAGTCGCCGGTATCCGAAAGGAAGTTTAACATTCTCCTACGGTTATCTGAAATCTTCTATTATATAAAATATGTTATTATGCAAATAAAAACCTCTATTAAGTCTGATCGCTATTCGTCCAACAAAATTAGTTTTGTCCTAATTATATGAATTTTTAGTGAATGTATTCTTACAAAATTTGAAATTTGGTTTGTGTTCGTTAATTTCTTTAACTAAAAAAACAAAGAAATTCAAAATTTTGCAAAATTTTAAAAACTTAATAAAAATATTAAATTAAACAAGTTAGAGCCGAATCTTAAATACCCTCCACCAGCTACTTTTATATTAATAGTTTTTTAGTTGATCAAATATTTGTAGAAATAAGTTTTTTTAGAGCATGTTTTCGGTTTCCCTGGTAATGAGTAATGTGCGTTTAAGGTATTTTCGTAAAAGGACCTTGTATGGGAGCTAGGACCAATTATGTATATAAAGACAAAATTTCAAAATTCTGTATCTATATCATTATTTGGCAATGAATATTGTGCATTTAAGTGATTTTCGGGAGGTGACCATGTATGGGAGCTGTGACCAATTATGGACCGATCAGAAAAAACTTCCATACTAATATTTCTGTATATGTGAGCAATACTTGTATCAAATTTTATATGAATATCTTAATTTAGTAATGAGTTATTGTTTTAGTAATTTTCGGAAGGGGACCTTATAAGGGAGCTATGACAAATTATGGACTGATCGGAAAAAAATTCATAGTAATATTTCTATATGTGAGAGCTATACTTGCACCAAACTTTATATGGATATTTTAATTTAGTAATGAGTTATGTGTGTTTAAGTGATTTTCGGGAGAGGACCTTGTATGGGAGCTATGATCAATTATGGACCGATCGGAAAAAACTTCCAAAGTAATATTTTTGTGCATATGAGCAATACTTATTCCAAATTTTATATGGATATCTTAATTTAGTAATGAGTTAAGTGAATTCTATTGGCATAAGATTTTAACTGGTAAAATTTTGTGAAGATATCAACATTCTAACGGAAGTTATTAACAAAAAACTAATTTTCCGGGAATATGTACTTTTGTATGGGAGGTATATGAAATTATGGACCGATTCTAGCAATTTTCACCAGGAATCAATATCTTGTGTAGAAACGAATGTATGTTGACTTTCATGATATTATCTTGCATAGTTTTCGAGAAAATTACATCAGAATGTGTAAAAAATGCTTATTTTTTCCGGAGTTGTTTTAAATTTTGATTCATAACGTTTCCCGATGTGAACCGATTTAGTTCATTTTCAATACCAAACTGTACCGGATAATAATGAATATTTTGGGTGAATTTGGTTAAATTATATTGCTTCGTTTTAACGTGAGCGTGTTTTACACAGACAGACAGACAGACGGACATTGCTAAATCGACTCAGCATTTCATAAGGACCCAGAATATATATACTTTGTTGGGTCTCAGATGAATATTTCTTGGTGTTACACACGGAATGACAAAGTTATATATACCCTTTATCACCACTGATGGTGGTGGGGGGTATAAAAATACAAAAATTAAAGATTTTTTTAACAAATTTAAAAATTTTTTATTTTTCTTTAATTTATTTAAAAAAAACTTAACAATTTACAAAAAATCATTTCTTATGAATATCCCGCTTAGTATGAGTCATATCGACAACCTATATTCAAAAAGTGTTAATTCAATCTTTGGTCAAAGTGAGTTTTTGATGGCAAATTTGAAGATAAGTCAATGAAATTTGGTACATGATCTTCTATTGTCCCAGGAACGAAGTCTATTGAAAGTGGATAACATCGGTCCATTATTTCACCTAGCACTCTAACTTGTTTTGTGTTTTAAAGTTTTTTTAATTTTGTTAAATTTCTAAAAATTTTTTGAGTGTTTTATCTATCTTTAATTTTCAAATTTTGTAAATCTCGAACTTTTTATAAATTTTATAAATTTATTAAATATTTTAAAATTATTTAAATCTTTCTTATTTCTTATATTTTTTAATTTTGTTTAATTTTTTGAGATGCCAAGTTTTTATACCCTACACCACTTTAGTGGGGAGGGTATATTCGCTTTGTGCTGATGTTTGTAACATACAAAAATATTCGTCATAGACCCACCTTAAAGTATACTAATCGGCTTAGAATCGTTTTCTGAGTCGATTAAGCTATATCCGTCCGTCCGTCTGGCTGGCTGTTTATGTAAACCTTGTTCGCAAGGTACAGGTCGCAATTTTTCAAGATAATTGGATTCACGCACGTTTTATTTCCAAGGACGAAGCCTATTGAAAATGGTTAAAATCGGTCCATTATTTCACCTAGCCCCCATAGAACACATTTAATATTCATAACTGGTGTAGGGTATCATATGGTCGGCCACGCCCGACTATGCTTTCTTACTTGTTTAATTTTGTTTACATTTTTTAAATGTATTAAATTTGATCAATTTACGTATTTTTTCATTTTTATGCAATTTCATAAATTTTTTAAATTTTGTTAATTAAATTTTAAAATTTTGCAAATATCATAAATATTATTTTTTTTAAATTCCATAACTTTGTTTTAAATTTCATTAATTTATTCCTTTTTTAATTTCTTTAATTTTAAATATTATTTAACTGTCGGTTTCTCTAAATGCGAAAGAATATTTTCTTTCTTACAAATATATTGAAAACAAGAAAGAAAATGTGTTTTCGATATTGTGAAACAGGCAGTATGTTTTTGAAATTTCAATTATTTATAAAATTTTTTACATTTCCAAAATTTTTTAATTTTGTTCAATTATATATTTTTTTAAATTAAATTATTTTTAGAAATTTCTAAAATTTTTTAATTTTAGAATAATCCTTAATATTTGTCTTTTTTTATATTATTTAAATTAATTTTTATTAATTTCATACATATAATTACCTCCTTTTTTGCAGGTGGCTCTTCAGGAATATTTATTTCAATACCATATTTCTTTATTTTCTGTAAGATCAAGTTTTCTTTTGTGATGTAGTTTTCGACTTCATTCTCCAAAACAAATGTATCCGGCACGCCTACATTTGCTGGAATTTTTTTAATATATTTCATTAAATTTGACCAGTTTTTCTGACAGGGGTCCATTAGAGCAGAAACTAGGTGTAATTTGGTTATGTTGAATCGTTTACAAAAGTTTTGTTTTGCAAAGTTGTGTAAATGTAAAATAATGCCAAATGAAGAGTTCTCGCCTTTTTGTAATAAGGTTGTGTAAATATTTTCATAAAAATATATAGCAGTAGATGTCGTTGCATATTCCAGGCCTTGCATGTATGTAGTAGCTTCTGCAAAAATTTCCAAAAAATCCGCAAAATCTTTAATTAGCTCCCCTTGCATTGCAGGAATTAGTAATTCTTCTTTTTTTATTTTTAAAAGTACTATGTTTATAACTTCACAATTCAGGGAAAAGCTTTTTATCATATTTAGAAGGGAGTTCCATCTTGTTTCCACAGAATTTTTTAAAGTTGGTAAATGTGGATTTTTTAAAACTGCCTCGATTTCACTTTCTATGTCACTAAACACAATGTTTTCATCGCATTCAATGCAGTTTGTTATATTTTGAATCTTTGTTAGCATGGCAAATAATTTTTCGTTTTGTTTTAGTTGTTGTATTCTAAAATATCCTCACCTCTATACGTTAAAGCACGAAATATTTGTTTAATTTTTGAAATAATTTTATTTAAGTCTTCAAACAGAGTATTATTTAGGATATCATGAGATATGAATCGGTGTAACGAAATAGCCATGCAATTGAAACGCTCAATGTTTTTAATTTTCATTGCCGCCACTATATTAGAACCTCCATCTGAAATAACTTTTATATTTCTATTCTCCAATCCAAAATATTTTATAGTTTCCATTAGTCTTTCAGCAATCGCTTTTCCTGTATGTGGGTGTGGAAAATGTTCCGTTTTTAAGGAAATACATTTTAAATTGAAATTTTTGGATATATGTACTTTTATATTTATGTATGATATTTTTTATATTTATCCGTCCACATATCTAAAACTATATTAATATTTTTTGGGCATGTTGACAATGTTTTTTTCACGATATACATCATATAAATCATTTAACGCATTTGTGGCCACAGTTGTTGATGTTGGAAATGAAGCAGGGTCAATATGTTTAACATATTTTTGAAACCCTACTCTTTGACAAGTATTAAAAGCTTGTAGATCAATGCAACACATTTCCGCCAGGCGCCTTGCATGTGAAAATTTAGTTTTTAAAAAACATGAGGTTAGGCATTTAGAAGTTAAAGCTTTTGTTTTAATGTAGTTTTGACTTTTGATGTCTATGTCATGACATATCCTAAGGTGGTTCGTATAATTTGTAGTTGATGTTGTTGCGCTAAACCTATGATAAAAAATTAAACAATAATAATATACACACATAATTTCTGAAAATTTTTACTACACAGAACAAACCAATTTTAAAACATTTTTAATTAAACGAATAATTAATAATTTTAAAATGATTCAATTCATTTTGTATTTGAATCATAAAAATGTATAATGAAATACACACGTATTTAACAACAACAAAAATAGAAAATGAGATTTGTCATACATAACTTTAATATAAACAACATACACAAAACTATACTTTTATAACTGGTATAGGGTATCCTATGGTCGACCATGTCCAACTATACTTTCTTCTGTTCTTTCATTTTCTTAAGAAAAAAAGGCTCTTTTCCATTAAGCATAGAATAACAGTATTGAAGATATTCACCCTTTTAATAAAACTTCTTAGGAATCTAAGCAGATTTTACAAAATTTGTAATTTTTTAAAACAAGTTTGTTGGACACATGTAAGTGCCCAAAATAGCGCCAACATACCGCCCCATCACTTTTTGTTATTAAACTAGCAACTCCTTTTGCTCTTTCTTTTAATTTTATTAATTTTTCATAATAATTTATATCATTGTTTATATTCAATTCAGAATCTGAACTTAGTTCAGATTCTGATACAGAATCATTGATATTTTTACAAAAATCGGTTACACTTTTTTGCATTTTTTACTTTTTTACAATTATTTTTTTCCAAAATAACATAAAAACAACAGCACCTTTATGTAGAAAAAAATGGAAACATTGCAAAAAAAAGTATTATTTTCCAAGATATTTGGAAAATACTACATTAATTTTACAAGTATGTTGTTCTAAAAAATCATACCTTAAAAATAAAACGTTGTCACCGCCTACATGTGCAACCGGCGGCTACGATTGCGCCGACTCAGCTTTTGCGCCGAAAAAATTCGGATTTTTGCTCATATCTCCGTTATTTATCTACCGATTTTGCCGATTTTAAATAGCGATCTTCTCGAAAGCATGTCTAACAGAATTATTGAAGATTCGGATCTCGCCGATATCTGGGGTACTCTAAAAACTGATTTCAACAGACAGACAGACAGACATACGGACATGGCTTAATCGACTCCGCTATCTATAAGGATCCAGAATATATATACTTTATACCCTTCTCACGAAGGTGAAGGGTATACAAATTTAAAAGAATATCAAAAGAAACACAACATTCAAAACAATTAAAATCCCACAAATCAGAATGAACAAAACAACATATAGAAACATACCTAGAATGTCAAAATATAAACAACAAAACTACATGTATGTACAAACAAAATACTCGATGATTTGTATCCATAAAGCATATACGACAGCACACTCATACGTCGAGAGTTCTTTACTACCTCAACATATGTTAAATATGAATGATGCCAAGCAAATTATTGCAAGTTCGTCAATATATATCTATATATGAAAAATTGGAATTATGTAACGAAATTTTGTATTTAATTCATATATGTGGTGCCAAGCCCCCTATTGAAAGACCGTCCGTTATTGGAGCTCCAAGCCCTCATGGGTAGTCCGCCAATCGAAATTAAATACATAATTTTTTTAAGGTTTATTATAATTTCTCTTGATGACAATATATTTCACTTAAATTTTTAAATAATACATTAATTATCTATTTATTTCTTACTTGCTAAAATTTAATATATTTTTTATTCTTAAAGAATAATTCTTATTCTAATGCCTTATGATACACAATATTTTTTGTTTTACCCTCTAGTAGAAATAAACAAGTAAGGGTGCTATATTCGGCTGTGCCGAATCTTATATACCCTTCACCATAGTGTATTTTGAACATATTAGTTTTATAAATTTTTTCCCGACTACATTATTATTACACCAAAAGCAAAACAAAATGTACAACAACAACGCTTAACGAATTACAAAACAAAATACATAAGGCATCTAAACCAGCTTTGCGCTTCATATTGTTCTAATTACGAAGATTTTTATATTTTCAAATAAGAGAATAACTTGCAAAAAAATCGTACACTCCAAAAAATTTTCAGGAATGCATAATATTAAAAATACATAAAAACAATATTGTGAATACTTTTTTTAAACATTTTACATTAAAAGCTTTAATCTTTGTTTAGAAATAAACATTTTTCTCTTCTTTGAATATGCTTTATCTGTAAAATTTACAATTTTACCTCTTATATATTTTGATCATAGCAAGCTTAACATTTTAAACATTTTATATTAAAAAATCTAATCAAATGGGATGACAAAGAAGGGTATATTCTCACGAAGGTGAAGGGTATAAAAACCCTTTTAACAATTTTGAAAATTCTAACCACAATAGTTTTCCAGATTAACAATATATTACATATGAGAGATATCAAGCAAATTATTGAAAGTTCGCCAATGTCTATCTATCTATGAAAAATTGTAATTATCTAACAGTTTTCAAGATATACAAAATTTTGTATTTAATTCATATGTGTGGTGCCAAGGCCCAAGTTGAAAGTCCGCTCGTTATTTTCTAGACAATTAGATTTCTAAAACAAATAGTGAACAAGTAAGAATGTTATATTCGGCCATGCCGAATCTTATATACCCACCATCAAATCATTCATGTTTATGTAGAATTTTACTGATGTACTTACATTTTTGGGTCAGTAATATGTCCTAAAGTCATTTTCAGAAGGGGACCTTGGTAAGGTCAATTATAAATCCATTTTCGTTAAATTTATGAAAATGATTTTGTTTCCTATAAAACTTTTTTATGTCGAATTTTATTGCTTTATATATATGTTATGAGCAGATATGTTATGAGCAGATATGAGCATACTTCTCTTAGCGATAAAGTTATTTTCTGAAGGGGGCATTTTAATAGGGATAGGAGAAAACGTGAACCGATATTCTTACTTTCATTAAGGATCGATCCTTATAAAATTTGATAGGGAGATTTTGGCTCGCACGAAACTTGTGTATGAGCGTTGAATTCGTTGTCTAAAGGGCACATTATTAGGGGGTTACATAATAATGGACTCATCATATAATAATGGACTCATTTAAGAAAATGATTTATTTCCCATAAAACTTTTATATGTCGAATATTATTGTTATATATATGCTTCTTAAGGTAGATATGAGCATTAAAGTCGTTTTCTGAAAGGGACCTTATAGGTGGGATAGGGTCAATTATGTATAGGGTAAATTATCCTTATAAAATTCTACAAAGAGATTTATGAGACCATAAAACATGTTTGTGCCGAATTTCACCGCTATTGATGCTTCTCTTAGCCAGTTATGAGCGACAAAGTCAATTTCTGAAGGGGTCTTTATATGGGGGGTAGGGTCAATTATGGACCGATCCTTATGAAATTCTATGAACGGATTTATGTCCCTATAAAACATGTTTGTGTCGAATTTCACTGCTATTGATGCTTCTCTTAGCCAGTTATTGGCGATAAAGTCATTTTCTGAAGGGGACTTTATATGGGGGGTAGGGTCAATTATGGACCGATCCTTATAAAATTCTACGAAGAGATTTATGTCACCATAAAACATGTTTGTGCCGAATTACACCGCTATTGATGCTTCTGTTAGTCAGTTGTGAACGATAAAGTCATTTTCTGAAGGGTACTTTGTATGGGGGGTAGGGTCAATTATGGACCGATCCTTATGAAATTCTATGAAAAGATTTATGTCCCCATAAAACATGTTTGTGCCGAATTACACCGCTATTGATGCTTTTGTTAGTCAGTTATTGGCGATAATGTAATTTTCTAAAGGAGGCCTTATATGGGGGCTAGGCGAAATCGTGGACCGATATTGCCCATTTTCAATACCAAACAAACTGGATCAACTATAAGTATCTGTGCAAAATTTCAGCTCGCTAGCTACTTCCGTTTGGACTCTATCGTGTTTTCAACAGACGACAGACGGACAGACGGACGGACATGGCTAGATCGTCTTAGAATCTAATAAGGACCCAGAATATATATACTTTTATGGGTCTTAGACGAATATTTCAATGTGTTACAAACGGAATGACAAGAACAATATACCCCCCATCTTTTTTGATGGTGGGTATAAAAACAATATACCCTCCATCTTTTTTGATGGTGGGTATAAAAACAATATACCCCCCATCTTTTTTGATGGTGGGTATAAAAATAAGAAAAATTGAAACATCTTAAAGTTTAAAAACCAAAAGGAAAACTTAAAACCCAAAAATAATGCTTAAAATCTAAAATTGCACATTTGCCCGAATCACAGTTTAATATATATCACTACTTCCTAGCTACTTCCGTTTGGACTCTATCGTGTTTTCAACAGACGACAGACGGACAGACGGACGGACATGGCTAGATCGTCTTAGAATCTAATAAGGACCCAGAATATATATACTTTTATGGGTCTTAGACGAATATTTCAATGTGTTACAAACGGAATGACAAGAACAATATACCCCCCATCTTTTTTGATGGTGGGTATAAAAACAATATACCCTCCATCTTTTTTGATGGTGGGTATAAAAACAATATACCCCCCATCTTTTTTGATGCTGGGTATAAAAATAAGAAAAATTGAAACATCTTAAAGTTTAAAAACCAAAAGGAAAACTTAAAACCCAAAAATAATGCTTAAAATCTAAAATTGCACATTTGCCCGAATCACAGTTTAATATATATCACAGTTTCATGAATTTTATTATCACAGATTTTTAAGTTACTCTTAACATTTTATATTATTAAGATATTGTATGGTATGTATAAAAATTAAATATTTAGCGTGACCCTAATATTAATTTTATTATAAATCAGATATACGCGAAGAGCCGCCTTAAGAGCTCTCTGGTTTTTCCTCAATCACACGTACGTACGTCATTCTCTTAATTTTGAAGTTTTTTGATTGAGATACACACAGAGAAATCTCTGATGTTAAACATGAAGATAAGTTCCTGTTTGCCGAATGTTGTTTTTCTCAGAGTAGGCATTTTTTGCACTCGTGAATACAATTTTATTTATTTCTCTCGCTTTACAACTCAGTTTCACGAGATTTATTTTTAATCTTGCGAGATCTATTTTTTTTTAAAACTCTTAATTTTTTATGCTCACTTCATGTGCGATATTTATATATATTGTTTTTTTAATTTCTCTCACAAGAGGTAATGAATAGAATTTGAATAAAACTCGCACACAGAAAATGTGTGCAAGAAAACAGAAAATGTGTGCAAGAAAACAGGTTTAAGAAGGATGTATGTACGTACATATGTATGTGAAAGATGGATGTGTGTGCGGAGAAAATTGTTTTATGGCGACAAACAAATGTTTTAAAAAATAATAATGTTTTTTTATAAAACAAAAACTTGCATATATTTCTAAGCATTTTATTTGGGTTAAACACTAATTTATAAATATTTAATAAAGATATTAATGGGTTATTGTAGGAATTTTATATGGAAACGGGGATAATTGTATTAGTACGGGGATAATTGTATTAGTACGGGGATAATTAAATAGCTGTCAAAGTATTGATATTATTATTATTCAAATACTCTAAAATATTTTATTACATTACATATTTATTTTAAATATGACCATGCAATTATGATGATGCATTAGAAAAAATGCTAATATTAAAATGCCCTTTCAAGAAATAAATAATTAAATCCAAAAAAAAATGTAAAAACCCAATTTAAAAAACTGGAATTCAAAAAATTCAAAATATTATTGACCTGTACATTTTTATGAAAAAAAACACAATAAATTGCATCAACAAATGTTTTTAATACAAAAACCTAATTGACACATCGTATATCCTATTTCTTACTTCAATTACAATAACAATTGATATTTCTATTTGCACACGTGCACAAAGATCATAAAAAGACATAAAATCATAATGAAATTTCTGGAAATTTACCACATTTTAAAAATTTACGAACATCTACAGGCAAACATAACTCTTTAATGTTTACACACGCATATACAAAAATGCACATGTATGCTTACACACTCACACAAAAAAAGTTACTTTTCATTTTCTTAAGATTTACAATATTATAAAACTCATAAAATACTCTTTTGTACTCGTTTCATGAGAGAAATTTATTTTCCGCTCTTTAAATTTAAATATCACTCGTGAGATTAATTTTTAAATGTCACGAGAAAAAAAGATAAATTCACAAGAAAGTAAACAATTTATTTCGCTCGAATTAATATCACTCGAGAGAGAAATCAATTTGAACGCTCTTCCTACTCTGGTTTTTCTGAATAAATCAGTTAAATAATGAAAATTTTAAAAAAGTTAAATCATCGACACAAACTTCTTAACAAATGTGCTATGTTATTTCCTGACATAAGTCCATTTCCATCAATGTCCTGATAATATTTTCATTTAATTGAAATTTAGAGAACTACATATGAGTGCAAAACACCATGAAGGATATTTTTATACAAATTACAATCCATTATTTGTTAAATTGTTTTTAAAATCTTCCATTATTTATTTAGTTTTAACTGCACGGAGTATACATTAAGGTCCATCTTATATCTTAAATTGCAAATAAATGCATTTCCGATGTCAATGAACAAAAATAATAGTTTATGCTTTAGTTTTTTTTTGAAGTTGTTCAAGAAGAAGGGATATGTTCATGATTTCTTTTGTACGTATTCTTGTTAATGCATTTTAAATACATGCCAAAATTCTTATAAATTTGTCATAAGTGAAGTCATGAAAAATTGCACACAATTCACATATGTAATATTCTGTTATAAGAATTGTAAAATTCACTATTATTTGGTATTCTCTTAGGATTTAAAATGAACATTTCGTATAATAAATATTAAAAATACCATTAATTTGATTGGATTTTTGTATTTAATATTTGTTAAAATTAGTAATAATAAGTCTGTTTTAACATCCTGATTAATAAGAGAAGAAAATACTATGTTGGCTGAATGCCTAACGGATTTTAATGCATTTAAAATAAATATCGAATGTTTACTGGTTATAAGCACTTATTTTAATGACGTGCTATTATTAAAAATACGAACCCATGCTCGCCAATGACACGCTAATGTTAAATTATGCATGTTTCCCCTAAATATAAACCAGTTCATTATCAGTTATCATAAAAAATCCAAAATGTAACGCTTTTTTGTCATTTCATATAGAGAACACTGTAAAGTAGTACACTACACAATATTAGAAAATGTTACAAACTTTTCTTTCAGTACAAAGAATGCAAAAACAAAAACTGAAGTAGTGTTAGTGAGACAAGAAAATTTTACGCTCTGCCGATGTCGGTCGTATACTATTGTGAAAATATTAAACAAGCATGTGCAGGATGTGTAGGTTCCAACAAATGAGTTTTAATCACACACAACTTGCTTAATTTAGAAATGAAATATTACTCGTCTCGCTCGTTGAGAGTTGTGTAGTGTTTGATATAATTAGGCAAAAACATCTTAATGGCAGCAAAAACATCTGGAAATCTACGAGTGATCAGTGTGATCAGTTCGAACTTTTACGTACAAACAGCTTTGTAACCATAGTACTTCGCTACACAACACGATCGTAAACGAACCTCTTAACAAGGGCGTAAAAAATACAAAAATTTTATTTAGTTGCTTCAAAGCATTCAACAAAACATGTTGATGTCGTTTCTTTTTTAATTACAATTTATTACTAATTATGGAATACAAATGAGTGAAAAAATTTAAAAATATTTTATAGCCATTGATAATTTGCATTTTGTCGATTAAAAGTAAACTCTAAATTATACTAATTGTATTTTATACTTGTAACAATGCGTTTTGTTTAAATTAACACAAATTTTATAAAATCACTAATAGTTGTCTCGAAACATTTCGAAACAGATCATACATTATTCCGATTTGTTTTTCACTCTTAACTCTATTGTCTCTGTTTCTTTTATATTTGTTTGCTTTAACACATGTATTTTTGTGTGTAGATGATCAACTGATTTTTAAACTTCGGTCGCACTACAAACAGTATTCATAAAATAAACGAGTGACTTGTAAGTCATTTTTTACGCACTCGCGCAGATGTCTTTTACATTTTTTTTGGTAAAATTAAGATTTATTTCGGGATACAATCAAGGGACGTAATCCCACGTATCAGTAGTATGTTTTTATATTAGTATGTTTTTATATTTGGAAGTAACTTCAAGGAAATTAGATGAATTTGTTAAAATCACTTTTATCATTTCTTGGTGAATGTTCTTAAAAAAATTTTTCTACTACTTATATAAAATAATTTTGTTATTTTTTGAAAGGTGAATAAATTAGTTAATTAAAATGGATCTATAAATAATATTTGATTTCTTACGGATGTGAAAGGTTAAGGTTATACATAATTTTTGGGTTTTAGTTTAAACTTGCCCAGGCTAAAACAAGGTAGGAAGGGTTACGAGGCAATGACCACAAAACATCTAGGGTGTCCAGCAATTTCGTTTCACGTTAGTTTCGTAGTTGGGTAAGGCTTAAGTTAAGCTTTATTTTAAGTTCCTTTTTTCATTTAAGTTGTCAATTTAGTTTTCAGTTTAATTACATTTCATTGATTATTTATTGGTCATTTAGTCGTTAAAAAAACCCAGGCAAAAAAAAAGTCTATAAAATATTATGATTTTTAGTACAAATGGTATGTGATTTTTAGGGAATGTTTTGGACACGAACCCACCCCAAAAGACTGAAAGCTAGCAGTGTAAAGGCTTCCAAAACCGTCTACAGTCATACCCATCCGCCAATTTGTTACCGAAAATGGATTTTAAAGTTATTCATGCAAAATTTTAAGATTATAACTGTAAAAGTTTCCAAGATAAGCGAATTTTTGTATTTAATTTATATGGGCGGTGACACGCCCCCTAACGCTAGTCCGCCCACTTTTTGTCCTAAATAATCATATTGACACTGAAGTGGCTCCGACAAAATTTGAGGACTCTAACTGTTATATTAACTCAAAATAAACAATTTTTTTAATTTATATGGGAGGTGCCGCTCCCCTCATGGATAGTCCGCCAATTTATTACCCAAAATATTTACATGGATGTTAAAGTTATTCATGCAAAATTTTAAGATTCTAACTGTAATAGAGTCCAAGATAAACGAATTTTTTTTATTTAATTTATATGGGAGGTACCACGCCCTCTAACTAGTCCGCCCAATTTTTATCCTATATAATCATATTGACACTAAAGTGCCTCCGACAAAATTTGAGGACTCTAACTTTTATATTATCTCAAATATACGAATTTTATATTTTCTTAATGTGGACGTGGCTCATCGCCCACTTGAAGTTTCAAAATAAGAAGTAGCCTATTACCTATTTAAATTTCAAGAAAATCTGTTCAGCCGTTTAGTAGTCTATAGCGTTCAAACATACAAACAAACACACATTCATTTCTATATATACAGATAGTTAATACCCAGTGTGCTCCGCTACAACAATCAAAATTAAATAAATAAAAACCAAAAAAAAATTTTATTTAGTTACTAAATTATAACATTTTTCTTAAAGATTCATTATAATTTCTCTTGATGACAATATATTTCATTTAAATTTTAAAATAATACATTAATGATTTATGTATTTCTTATACTTGCTTAATTTAATATATATAATTTTATTCTTAAGAAAGTATATTCGGGCAGGCCGACCATATGATACCCTACTCCAGTTAAATTAAATGTGATTTATTTTTCATAATAAAGTATTTATCTTCAATATTCCCTTGTTCCGATACATTTAAGCAATTTATGGATGAAAAACTAATTTTTTGAAAGATGCTTTATATGGGGCAAATATGGACCAAGCCCGATAAAATTTTATGAATATATTTATATTTACATAATATTTTATTGTGCTGAATTTCATGGCGATATTTGAGTTTATAAGTTAATTTGGTCCATTCAAGTAATTTTCTGAAGGGGACTTTGTATGGGAGCTAGGGTCAAATGGGGCCAGATCTTTATGAAATTTGCGAGGGTCATCAAGACTTCTATAAAACTTAGTTGTGCGGTATTTTATCGGTATATCTGTATATTTAACATAATTATGAGCTCAGAAGTCCTTTTCAGGGGGATCTGTTCTATGGGGGCTAGGTGAAATAATGGACCGATTTTAACCATTTTCAAAAGGCTTCGTCCTTGGGTCAAATAAAACGTGCCGCAAAAATTAATAGAGAGATTTCGGTTCCTATAGAAGAGATAGAAATATTAGCTTACACGAAACTAGTTTATGTTGATTTTCATAAATATACTAGTATTTTTAAGCCAGTACTGAGCTTTAAAGTCATTTTCTTATATGGGGGTAGTGTCAATTATAGATTGTAGAACGATCTTGGTTCCTACAGGTCATATCGAATTTTATCGCTTTACTCGTTTTTTAGCCCAGTAATTAATTTGTTGATGGGGACATTATATGGGGTTAGCTCAATTAAGGCTCGATAAACAGAAAATTAAGTTAAGAGTTTTTGACTAGCAAGGAACTTAATTGAGACGAATTTTATTACTATACTCTTATTTTTAAACCAGTAATGGGCCTTAAAGTATTTTTCTGATAGGGACCTTATGTTGGGGGTAGGGTCAATTAAGGCCTGTTCCACATAAAATCTGGTAAAGAGATTTTGGCTTGTGAAAAAACTCGCTGTACTCGTATTTTGAAACCAGTAATGAGCGTTAAAATAATTTTATGAAAGGGACCTTATATGAGGGGTAGGGTCAATTATAGACCGATCCACATAAAATTTCGTAAAGAGTTTTTTGGCTAGTAAGACACTTACTCATGTCAAAATTAATCGCTTTACTCGTTTGCTTAAGTCAGTAATGAGCGTTAAAGTAATTTTCTGAAGGACACCTTATATGGGTAGGGTCAATTATGGACCGATCCAAATAAAATTTAGTAGAGCGGTTTTGGCTAGTATAAAACTTACTTCTGTTAAATTTCATCGCTATAGTCGTATTTTTAAGCCAGTAATGAGCGTTAAAGTAATTTTATGGAGGGGACTTTATATGAGGCGTAGGGTGAATTATGGACCGATCCACATAAAATTTCATAAATATTTTTTGGCTGGTAAGACACTCACTTATATCAAATTTCATTGCTATATTCCCATTTTTAAGCCAGTAATGAGCGTTAAAGTCATTTTCTGAAGGGGACGTTATATTGGGGGTAGGGTCAATTATGGATCGATCCACATACAATTTTATAGAGAGGTTTTGGCTAGTAATAAACTTATTTATGTCAAATTTCATCGCTATACTTGTATTTTAAGTGAATAATGAGCGTTAAAGTCATTTTCTGAAGGGGTTTATGTATTTGTATGTTTGAACCTTATAGACTACTAAACGGCTGAACCGACAATTTCACACCGTATTCCTGTATGTATGGAATAGGTAATAGGCTACTTTTTATTTTGAAATGTTAAGTGGACGAGGAGCCACGCCCATATTAAGAAAATGTAAAAATAGAATATTTTTAGATAATAATAAGTTAAGTCCTCAAATTTTGTCGGAGCTACTTTAGTGTCAATATGAGTATTTAGGATAAAAAGTAAAAAAATAATTTTTTTTGGTTATTATGTATTTATTTTAGTTAAGGTGTGCTTCGCTACGGGTATTAGCTAGTAAAGTATGGATCCTTATAAAACGGAGTCGAAATCAGTTTTTAGAGGACACCAGATATCGGCAAGATCCGAATCTCTAATAATTCTGTTAGACATGCTTTCGAGAAGATCGCTATTTAAAATCAGCAAAAGCTTCATTGGCTTCATTGAGTTATGTATTTTGTTTTCTTTTTGTGAATTTTGTTCGTATATTTGAAAAGATTTTTATATTTTCTGAAAGCGCTCGACGAGATCTTGAAGAACATGCTTGGACATACTACTTATCTCTTATAATATCCGAGTTATAGGCATTTAAAAATTTAGTGATACAAAATTTACCATACCTTGGTCCGCCTTTTTTTGAATACCGGGCGTAATTTTGGACCAAATGGACTCAATTGTTAGTTAGACAACAAAATTTCCAATAATATACAAAAAATTCAGATCAATATCATTTACAGATCCAAAAATATACGTTTTTTAATTTAAAAATTCAAAAAATTTTAGATTTTTGCCGTTCTTTTGCCCAAAATGTGTCTTGACTCTTTTATTAATAAAATAAAATTTTCTTTAAGAACATATAACAATTTTATAGTTTTCTAAAAGGTATCTTTACGCAAAACGCTTTGGCGTAAAAAACTTGTCCTATTTTTTGAAAATGTTGCCACTGCGTCCTTCCGAATATGTCCTATTTTTTATCAAAACTTCAACTTTGGGCGACATGTTCTAAAATCCCAAAGCTGGGATCAGAAAACTGAAATCAGTTTTGGAAACCTCAATATGTTTTCTATTTACTCCAAAAGTATTTTTCCAGCCCTGAAAGAAATGTAGACCCTATGGGCAAATATGTAAAAAATCCCATTTCTGGGATTTTCATTCCTATTTTTGGGAATTGCGGGATGCCCTTTGGCCTTTTCAATTTTTTTTTTTGCATTTTCTTATTTGAAATGACAAATTTTACAAGCGTTGAAGATTTCATTGAGTTTTGTTCATAAATAAAGATTTTGTCATATATTACATATTTGTTAAATTTCTAAAACTATGATTTATATCAAAATTTTAATAGGGTTGCAGATAGCTACAACAATTTAGTCCATATTTATCCCTTAATATCTTTTTTTAGTTAGATATGGAAATTCTCGACCCTTTACAAAAAATTTCAAGCCAATATCTCAATTACATTCAAAAATATGTTCATTTAAACCTGTGTCCCTTAATTTCATCTTTTTCATATTTTAGTATTAAGTATGACAGAACATACATTTGGTGTTGAATAAAATATTTGGACAATTTTTAAAAATTACTTAGTTAATTATTTTATTAAAGACTATAACATTGTATATACAATAAAAAAATATAATTTTATTATGAGCCACGCACAACAACACCTAAATCACCCCACACAAACCACCTTTCCCACCCACCGAAATATAAAACACAATTTAATACAATATCATCAGTTAGTATAATAGCTTTTTTTATTTGAACTGTTTATCTTAAACATAATACAATTAATTCTTACATCCTACTTATATAGTTAATTCCTAACACTACTTATTTTCTATAAAATAATCTGTCATATCGGTATACATATCCATAAGGTAATATAAGTCCTTTAAATCTTCCTCGTCTTGAGATGATAGAGTTTCATAACAAATCCATCTTTTTCGCATAGTTGAATGAACAGGATCAGAAGATAGAAGTAAACTATTAAAAATATCTTCATTCTGTGATTGCCAGGAGCATTTTCTTGAGCTGAAAAGTTGAACATGCTTAAAATCTCGATTCCTCGCTTCCTGGGCTTCTTCTGTTAACTCTCCAAGTGGAAGAATATTCGATTCAATTATTATTTGACCATGACACAATACTTTGTGTACTGTTGGTGTTAGTTCCCTCCATGGATACAGAGATGCAAGTAATTTAGAAATTTCAGATGTATATTCCCCAAATCGATTTCCAGTAATTTTATGTTTACTATTCAGTGCCATTAAAATAGTGTTAACTCTTCGAAGCAACTCCTTGTCGATTCCAGTTATTTTTGAAGTAATTTCAAAATCACGAAAAAAACTTTCTCGCCGTATTACCGTCATTTGTACTACCGCAACTTTGAAGTGGTTTGTCGACGTTTAATCCCATCTGAACTTTAAATTCCTCTTGGATTCTGCTTTTTTCCTCTCTCAGTTCTTTCAATTCTTCATTATTTTTTATTGATTTAGTAAGATTCTCTGGCACACTTCTATATTTGAGGTCGTATGCTATGTGTAAAAAGTAATCCAAAAATCGTATTCTGGCATGAAGTGGTGAAATTCCGAAAGACAGGACTTCTTCATTAATACTTCTGCTTTTCTTTATATTTGAGAATTGCGACTTTTTCTCATTACATATTGAGCATCTCCAGAAGGAAGAAGTTTCTGTTATGGCATTGCTGACCTTTCCATCAATCATTGTTAAGCTTAGCTGATATGATACGTTAATAGAGAATTCCTTTATTTTAATGCAAATGGGCTCCAGTGCATTTATTTCATCTTTTAAATATTCCACTAAATCTTTTGTTGTTTTCTTTGAATCCTTTTGTTTGCGAATAAAACGAATAATCTTGATATTTGTCTTAAACGTTTATTTAGAACCGTTTCAAACTGTGGACTGTAACTAACTAAAAACAATTCATAACAATAAAGAAGAATAGTGTAAAAAAGAAACAAAATAAATAAAGAATATAAAATCAGTGTTGTATTTTTCGGCAGAGTTGGGAACGTTCCTAAACATCCCGGCCGACCCTGAAATAACATTTTCAGCATATTGGGAGTTTGACAATCTTGGTAATATTCCTGGTCATCGTGCCCTTGTTAGTTCTAAGCTTCACTACTCGGATCAAACCATCATCTCCTGGGAAGGCTTCAATCACACGGCCGGTTACCCAAGTTGAGGGAGGAGTTCTGTCTTCCTTCACTAGGACCAGGTCTTCAGTTTTAATGTTGGGTTGATTATCGCACCACTTCGGACGATGTTGTAGGGATGTTAAGTATTCCTGACTCCACTGCTTCCAAAAGCCTTGGTACATACATTGTACATTTTGCCAGTAGTCGAGGCGGTTCGGATTCAGATCAGTGAGATTACCTTCAGGTACCATGGTAGTTGGCCTGCCAATCAAGAAGTGAGATGGAGAAAGATAGCCAATATCTGTGTCCGGAGCGTATCCCAGTGGCCTGGAATTGACGACTGCTTCGATTTGAGCAAGAAGTGTGTGCATTTGCTCATATGTTAGTATACTGTTACCAATAACGCGGCGCAAATGTAGTTTAACCGAGCGGATGCCCGATTCTCATATACCACCCCAGTGTGGTGAGTAGGGTGGAGTAAAAATCCACTTTATCCCGTCTTGTGCCAAGGATGCTGCAATGGCCTCGTTGTGTCCTTCAGATTGTAGTTGTTGATATAATTCATTTAGAACTCGTTTGGCACCAACGAAATTCTTGCCGTTGTCACTATATATTGTAGAACATTTGCCACGCCGAGCCATAAAACGGCGTAGAGCTGCCAGAAAACACTCAGTACTGAGGTCTGTTGATAATTCCAAATGTATGGCTGATGTAACCATACAGACGAATAAGCATATATATCCCTTGGTTGTTCTAGCATTTCGTCCACCGTGCATTTTAAGTGTAAACGGACCGGCATAATCGCATCCGCTATTTTGAAAGGGAAATGCCTGTCGAACTCGAACTGCTGGAAGATCTGCCATTCGCTGCTGTGTTGCATGCTGTGCTTGCCTAAAACATTTTACGCACTTATGTGTAATTTGACGAATTAGATTCCTAGCTCCAACGATCCAGTATTATTGACGAATAATCACGAATAATGTTGATACACCAGGATGTAGATTTCTTATATGTTGTTCCTCAAGAATTAGATTCGATATTTTGTGCTTACCCGGAAGAATTATTGGATGTTGAACTGCATTAGCAAGTTCCGAGTGTCGTATGCGACCTCCTACTCGGAGAAGTCCTAGTTCATCAATGTATGGTGAGAGCCTTGTCAGTTTAGAACCTTTGTCGAGATCTAATCCACGTTGTAGCTTAATTCTTTCCGATGAAAAATAATCCTGAGCCATTTTGAGGCATGTTATGTTAGCTTGCGCGATTTCATCGAACGTCAAAAATGTGTTCGGATTTTTGACTTTCCGTACACGTAAGTTAACAAAGCGGCGTACATATGCCGCGATGCGTAAAAGTTTCCACCAGCTGGACGTATTTGCAAGTGTCCTCTCTAATAGACGTTCTGTAGGATGTTGACGCGTAGTTAAGCTGTGAGTTGTTGTAGTTTTCATTTCGGCTTCCACCTCCGTGTTGTTGATTGTTGCCTGAGAAGAATCACTTTCAGGTTGTTGCGAAGTTTTCAAAAATGTTGGTCCCGACCACCATAGGTCGTGATTTAGAAGTTGATTCATCATAAGACCGCGTGATGCGCAATCAGCGGGATTTTCCTTTGAACAAACGTGTCCCCAAGCGCTTCTAGGGAGAGTTTCCAATATCTCCGCTGTACGGTTTCCAACAAATGTTTTGAGCGTGATCGGCTGCACTGATAACCATGATAGCACCACAGTCGAATCACACCAGGCACGCAATTGAATGTTCGTATGTGGTAGCGACAAAATTACTGATTTCATCAGTCTAGTGAGTAGTAAGGCTCCACATAACTCCAATCTGGGTAATGAAATCTGCTTAAGCGGCGATACACGAGTTTTCGATGCAATCAAGGATAACTTGATGTTACCGTGTTTGTCCTTTACCAAACAGTATATTACAGCAGAGTAAGCCTTCAAGGATGCTTCGCTGAAACCATGTAGCGTAATGTCCGTATTCATATTCGGTACAAAGCGAGGCAACCGTAACCTGTTAAGATTTCGTAAATCTTCACGATATTTCATCCACACGTCCGCTATGTCTGGTGGCAGTGGGTCATCCCAACCTAAATTCATGAGCCATAACTCTTGGAATAAAATCTTGAATTTTATAACAACCGGGGACACCAGTCCTAGCGGGTCAAAGATTCGGGCCACATCGGACAAAATCGTCCTCTTTGAGACATGTTGTGGATCTCCCAAACATATTTTGTACCTGATACGATCTTCGTCAGAATACCAATGTATACCAAGGACCTTAGTTGAGTCATTATCCTTCAAAAAACTTGGTGTGTTGTGGTTAGTTTGTTTCAGTGTGTCGCTATTGGACACCCATTTACTCAATTGAAATCCAGCTTGTTGTAGAAGATCAACGAGTTCATCACGGTATTGTTTCAATTGTTGTTCAGAAGAGGCACCAGTCAGGACATCATCGACGTAAAAGTCCTCCAATAAGATCTTACTCGCGTTGGGATGGGATTTATTATAATCAATAGCCAACTGTTCGAGTACTCTAACTGAAAGGAAAGGCGCAGAGGCGGTTCCATATGTCACTGTACATAGTTGAAAATGTTTGAGTGGTTTTCCTGGGGTTTCCCTCCATAGAATTCTTTGAAAGTTGCGGTGACTTTCCGATACCCAGATTTGACGAAATATCTTGACTATGTCGGCGGAGAATACAAATTCATGCAGGCGAAATCTAAGGCATACTGCAAATAAGTTCCGTTGTATTGACGGTGGAATGTATAATTTACTATTCAGAGAACTACCAGAAGCATCCTGAAAAGATCCATCAAAGACAACCCTTAATTTCGACCCAACAACTGGGTGATGAGGCAAGTAGTATACTCGTCCGTATGGAACCTCTATTTCATCAGGAGAAAGCTCTCGCATGTGGCCCAAACTTTCATACTCTCGCATAAATTCCACATATTGCGCCCCTGGATCTGGATTTCTAGACAGCCTGCGTTCTGTAGCATTAAAACGTGCAAGAGCACCTTTATAGGTTTCAGCAAATTTAATATCATCTTCCTTGAATGGAAGTTCAACGATATACTTTCCATCATTGTGCCTGCGATGAGTAGTATCAAAATGTTGTTCAACGATTAAAGATTCGGCATCCTTCTTATTCGATATGTTGGAGCAGTCCTCAATCTCCCAAAATGCACGAATTGACCGATCAAGATCGACCAACGTAAGCAAAGTAGCAGGTGCATGACCTTCACAAGGTAAAATACCCGATGTTACCACCCAACCAAAAATCGTGGAAACTGCAACGACTTTACCCTGATCATTTTCCAATTTCTCCATTGATAAAACATCCCAGACCTCATCAGCTCCTAGCAATATATCAATAGGTGACGACCGATTCCAATGAGGGTCTGCAAGATTGAGATTAGTAAATAGTGTAGAATCATAACTAATGATTGTCGACCTAGGAAGGGAAGCAGTTATATGCCCCAAAATGTGTACTAAAGTATCCACAGATTTCCCTGATAATCTAGATCTAATATGAACGAAAGCATGACCGCGTGTTGGATCAGCTTTGATCGACTGAATTCCAGAGAGTGGCATACGTGATGCACTGCGTGGTAATCCCAATCGCTTAATACAATCCTCGGTAACGTACGAGTATTCTGATGCCGTATCAAGCAAAACACGGCAGGCTACAAAGTTCCCGTCACGATCTCGAACATTAACCAATGCCGTTGGCAGAATGCGTTTGAAATTGAGTTTTCTTGAAGAATACTATGTGAAACCATAGTATTCAAAGTTATTTGCTGAGTAACTTCCGTTGGAGAAGTAACGATATTCGAACTAGATGTAGTAACTTGATGTTGATCACCATCTGTGGGTTGCGAATTGTGTATGAGACTGTTATGACTTCTCTGACAAGAAGTGTTTCTACCAAGTTCTATTTCCTCACACCGTTGATCCAAAAATGTTAAGAATGATGATATCGTAGGTTTCGTTTCATCTTGCGTCCTTTCAACCCATTTTCTACGAGAATCAGGATCAATCTTTGACTGAAGTATATGGATCAACCAATGGTCGCGCTCATCAAAACCTATAGCCTCCAGACCCCTAATAACCTCGTTAGAAACATCAGAAATCTTACGAAGCCCAGTTGAATTTTCCTCCTTCAGTGACGAAATTGACATAAAAGTCTCAATATAGGAATTCACAATGTGCCGCGGGCGATCATAACGTTCCTTGAGTCGATCCCATACAGTAGAATATGACAAGTCTGTAATCTGCATATGTTTGATGAGATTAGCTGCATCATCCTTTAACACGGACTTCAAGTAGTGGAACTTTTGTATGTTCGTCAGATTTGGTCTGGAATCAATAGCACTATTAAAAAGATCCTTAAAAGATGGCCAATCTGCATATTTTCCGGTAAAAGGTTCAATTCTAATTTTAGGCAAATCACCATCGCCATTGCGCGTAGTCACTGGAGTATCAAGCCTATTCAACAAAGCGGAGTGTTGTTCAGATAATCTATTAAATACGTCGTTTTGCGGATCAGAAATCGATTCATGGGGCCTTTGAGAGTTTATCAAATCCGTAAAAATACCCTTAACCATAAAATATTTCCCTTCGTATTCCGCAAAATCATCCTCAGGATCTACAAAATCCTTATCTTCCTCGAAATTATACAATTCACCTGTCAGCACCTTCAATCCGTTATAAGCAGCATCCAAACGGCCCAAACGAGCTTCCAATTGTGTAGCACTAATTTCTGCAGGTAAATTCTAAACAAATGTTAAATCGCGTGAAATAGATGATTTCTCCAAACGTCGTTTCGATTGTATACTCTTCATACTTGTAGCCATTGTAGTCATATAAATAATTAAAAGATTGTAATTACAGTTTCCAGTTGGCGAAAATTCAAAAAATCTTTGCCCATAAGCATTCAATACTACGGTCTGTCGCGTGCAGTTACAATTATGCCAACGAAACCGTTCTAATGCACAATAATATCAATTTTCAAACACAACGTATTTTCACTTTTGTCCAATCACATATAATTGTCGCGCGTCGCGTGTAGTCATAAATATATTCGCGAAACCGTTTCAATACACCGAAATATCAATTTCCAAAAATAACGTATTTTCAATTTGCTTAAAACACATATAATAGCTCTGCGACGTCACCGTTCATGCGCAGAATATTGTTCTCACCACGATTGTCTTTAGCTCTGTTCATAAAATTATATTGTTGTTGTACCACGAAAAAACACACAATCATACAATATATTTGCAACGAATTATACATGCGCATGTGTAGACAAAAAAAAAAAAAACAAACGACCGTTGATATTTTCCCACACTCTATTGCGCTGTTCAGTATATGCGCTTTTCTGCACTTGTTGTTGTACCGACTATTCTAACACTCGTTGTTGTTGTACACACTATTATGCCACTAGTTGTCATTCTACTTATTCGTGTTGTACTCACTTGTCGCTGTACACACTATCACCATGTTCTGTTCAATCTTGCCCTGTTCTGATTTGCACTTGATAGCACTTGTCGTTCCACGAAATCGAACGAATGTTTGTTGTTGTGCGCCGAGCACCTTATTGTCCAATTACCGCGAAACCGAAATAATGTTCACGTGAAACACTCGATTATGTCCAAGGAAGCTTATCGCCTGCTTCTTGGAGCCTTGAACCTGCCACACAAATCACTTGTATTATCAATACATAAATGCACTTGTTGTGCTGTTAATGCAAACAGTGTCCAAGGAAGCTTGTTGCTTGCCTATTGGACCTTCCAATTTGCGACACTAATAACGTATATTCACAATATATGTTCGTACACTTGATGTGTTCCCGATTTCACTCGCGAATTGTCCAATATCAATTGTCCTTTGTTAAAACACAAACCGGACGCGTAGTCCAATATTTGGCGAAGAGGACCAATTATGATTGCGAATAAAACGAATAATCTTGATATTTGTCTTAAACGTTTATTTACAACCGTTTCAAACTGTGGACTGTAACTAACTAAAAACAATTCATAACAATAAAGA
>NC_060949.1:14556681-14584598 GCF_022045245.1 Lucilia cuprina | reverse complement strand
ATAGGAAACAAAATCATTTTCATAAATTTAACGAAAATGGATTTATAATTGACCTTACCAAGGTCCCCTTCTGAAAATGACTTTAGGACATATTACTGACCCAAAAATTTAAGTACATCAGTAAAATTCTACATAAACATGAATGATTTGATGGTGGGTTATAAGATTCGGCATGACCGAATATAACATTCTTACTTTTTTATTTTCTATTTGTTTGCTTATCCTTATAATTGAAAGGTCCTATTATGTTTAAATTTTCAGAAATTTATAACTATTTTTTACCTAAATTTTTTCGACAGATCATTTCGTTCTGATTCGTTTATGATCATGTAAGTAAAAATATACAGGTAATGATAATTTCGATTCATTCACTAATAAGAAATATCAATGACTGAATTACAGGTTATAGTAATATAGTCCTAAATGTTAATAGGTAGACAGTTCGTAATTTTTAACTTTGGAATACCTGTATCGGAAATGACAAGAATTGGTATATAAGTAAACTTCTCAGATTTTAAGTACCATATTTAATAAATCTACAATGAAGGTTACATTAAAGAACGAAAGCTGTGTTCCGTTTTATGGAGTGTATCTTCAAAAGGGCCAGAAAGAATTGAAGACATTTCAAATTATATAAAAACTACATATAGTAGAAAAGTAGACAAAACAGGCATATCAAAAATTTAAAACTTTTTAAAACTTTTTGATTTAAAAAGTAAGTCTGTGGATGGAAATCAAAAGAAATTTCGATTAAAATTTTGTAGTTGGATGGAAACTACGGAAATCTCAACTTACAACACATCAGCAGGAGCGCCTTACAAGTCATACGAAGACTTATGTTCAAGGTCAAAAAAAAAGAGGATCACACAAAAACTTTTTTCAATCTCAAATGAGGAATTTGCTGATACATTTAACGAAATGCTGAAAGAGGAAAACCAACCTATGGATG
Source organism: Lucilia cuprina (assembly GCF_022045245.1). Classification (NCBI taxonomy): domain Eukaryota; kingdom Metazoa; phylum Arthropoda; class Insecta; order Diptera; family Calliphoridae; genus Lucilia; species Lucilia cuprina. The sequence goes on along the minus strand of NC_060949.1, from coordinate 14,583,649 downwards.
CCGTACAGCATCAAGAATTGTGTCAGACTTTTCAGAAGACCAACTAAGGAAAATTCATAACTGTGATGTTGTCTTAATGTGTAAGTGGGTATGTGACGGTTTATCAGCACTTCCAGAATACAAACAAGCTTGTGGAAGTCGGACATTAGCAGACTACAAAAGTGTATTTATGTCATCATTAGTGCCATTACGAATTCGTTCATATTCCCTTAATCCATCATCGTCAAGCATCGAAAATTGATTTGAAGATATATGGATCAATACAACTCCGGGTTCAAAAAATTTTTGTAGACCCTTTGGATTTGAATATATAAAGGTGTTTAGGAACGTTCCCAACTCTGCCGAAAAATACAACACTGATTTTATATTCTTTATTTATTTTGTTTCTTTTTTACAGTATTCTTCTTTATTGTTATGAATTGTTTTTAGTTAGTTACAGTCCACAGTTGGAAACGGTTCTAAATAAACGTTTAAGACAAATATCAAGATTATTCGTTTTATTCGCAAACATAATTGGTCCTCTTCGCCAAATATTGGACTACGCGTTCGGTTTGTGTTTTAACAAAGGACAATTGGTATTGGACAATTCGCGAGTGAAATCGGGAACACATCAAGTGTACGAACATATATTGTGAATATACGTTATTAGTGTGGCAAATTGGAAGCTCCAATAGGCAAGCAACAAGCTTCCTTGGACACTGTTTGCATTAACAGCACAACAAGTGCATTTATGTATTGATAACAAGTGATTTGTGTGGCAGGTTCAAGGCTCCAAGAAGCAGGCGATAAGCTTCCTTGGACATAATCGAGTGTTTCACGTGAACATTATTTCGGTTTCGCGGTAATTGGACAATAAGGTGCTCGGCGCACAACAACAAACATTCGTTCGATTTCGTGGAACGACAAGTGCTATCAAGTGCAAATCAGAACAGGGCAAGATCGAACAGAACATGGTGATAGTATGTACAACGACAAGTGAGTACAACACGAATAAGTAGAATGACAACTAGTGGCATAATAGTGTGTACAACAACAACGAGTGTTAGAATAGTCGGTACAACAACAAGTGCAGAAAAACGCATATACTGAACAGCGCAATAGAGTGTGGGAAAATATCAACGGTCGTTTGTTTTTTTTTTTTTTTTGTCTACACATGCGCATGTATAATTCGTTGCAAATATATTGTATGATTGTGTGTTTTTTCGTGGTACAACAACAATATAATTTTATGAACAGAGCTAAAGACAATCGTGGTGAGAACAATATTCTGCGCATGAACGGTGACGTCGCAGAGCTATTATATGTGTTTTAAGCAAATTGAAAATACGTTATTTTTGGAAATTGATATTTCGGTGTATTGAAACGGTTTCGCGAATATATTTATGACTACACGCGATGCGCGACAACTATATGTGATTGGACAAAGGTGAAAATACGTTGTGTTTGAAAATTGATATTATTGTGCATTAGAACGGTTTCGTTGGCATAATTGTAACTACACGCGACAGACCGTAGTATTGAATGCTTATGGGCAAAGATTTTTTGAATTTTCGCCAACTGGAAACTGTAAGTACAATCTTTTAATTATTTATATGGCTACAATGGCTACAAGTATGAAGAGTATACAATCGAAACGACGTTTGGAGAAATCATCTATTTCACGCGCTTTAACATTTGTTCAGAATTTACCTGCAGAAATTAGTGCTACACAATTGGAAGCTCGTTTGGGACGTTTGGATGCTGCTTATAACGAATTGAAGGTGCTGACAGGTGAATTGTATAATTTCGAGGAAGATAAGGATTTTGTAGATCCTGAGGATGATTTTGCGGAATACGAAGGCCGAATGTTGGACTTCTGACAAAGCCTCTTTATTGAACGTTGTAGCTAGGGGGACAAATTTTGGACTTCTAATAAAGGTTGTTGTATTGAACGTTGTAGTTCAATTCCCTACATTTTGGTGTGTAATATGTTTTGCTCTAAATTTTTTCATACAACAAATTTAAAAAAAAAGTGTTTTTCAATATTTCACTCATAATTGTCTTTTGAGTTTTTTGGCCAAATTTTGGAATTCTTAGCTATACAAATTCCCTACATTTTGGTGTATAATATGCTTTACTCTAAAGTTTTTCATAAAACAAAGATTTTAAAAAAGTGTTTTTCAATATTTCACTTAAAATGTTTTTTTGAGTTTCTGCCGAATTTTGGACCTCTGACATAGGTTGTTGTATTGGACGTTGTAGCTAGTCCAATTCCCTACATATTGGTGTATAATAGGTTTTGCAGTAAAGTTTTTCATAAAACAAAGTTTTTAAAAATGTGTGTTTTCATTATTTTACTCAAAATTCCTTTTTGAATTTGGGGCCGAATTTTGAACTTCTGACAAAGGTTGTTGTATCGGAGCTGTGGCGGCTCAAAGTAGAGTACCTACGACACGTAAAATTTTTAAACTCGTGCCATTTTTTGTTTTTCACCCAAATACAAAGATTTTTATATTTTCTGAAAGCGCTTGATCTTGAAAAAACATGCTTGGGCATACTACTTATCTCTTATAATATCCGAGTTATAGGCATTTAAAAATTTAGTGATACAAAATTTACCATACCTTGGTCCGCCTTTTTTTGAATACCGGACGTAATTTTGGACCAATGGACTCAATTTCAGATCAATGTCATTTACAGATCTAAAAATATACGTTTTTTAATTTAAAAATTCAAAAAATTTTAGATTTTTGCCGTTTTTTGCCCAAAATGTGTCTTAACTATTTTATTAATAAAAAAAATTTTTTTAAGAACATATAACAATTTTATAGTTTTCTAAAAGGTATCTTTACGCAGAACGCTTTGGCGTAAAAAACTTGTCCTATTTTTTGAAAATGTTGCCACTGCGTCCTTCCGAATATGACCTATTTTTTTAATCAAAACTTCAACTTTGGGCGACATGTTCTAAAATCCCAAAGCTGGGATCAGAAAACTGAAAGCAGTTTTGGAAACCTCAATATGTTTTCTATTTACTCCAAAAGTATTTTCCCAGCCCTGAAAGAAATGTGGACCCTATGGGCAAAAATGTAAAAAATCCCATTTTTGGGATTTTCATTCCTATTTTTGGGAATTGTGGGATGCCCTTTGACCTTTTCAATTTTTTTTTGCATTTTCTTATTTGAAATGACAAATTTAACAAGCGTTGAATATATCATTGCGTTTTGTTCATAAATAAAGATTTTGTCATATATTACATATTTGTTAAATTTCTAAAATTATGATTTATATCAAAATTTTAATAGGGTCGCAGATAGCTACAACATTTAGTCCATATATATCCCTTAATATCTTTTTTTAGTTAGATATGGAAATTCTCGACCCTTTACAAAAAATTTCAAGCCAATATCTCAATTACATTCAAAAATATGTTCATTTAAACCTGTATCCTTTAATTTCATATTTTTCATATTTAAGTTTTAAATATGACAGAACATGTTTAAATCTTATATTTACTTATTATACCCTTCACCTTCGTGAGAAGGGTATATATAAGTTTGTCATTCCGTTTGTAATTTCTATAATATAATTTTCCGACCCTATAAAGTATATATATTCTGGATCCTTATAGATAGCGGAGTCGATTAAGCCATGTCCGTCTGTCTGTCTGTTGAAATCAGTTTTTAGAGGACCCAGGTATCGGCGAAATCCGAATCTTCAATAATTCTATTAGACATGTTTTCGAGAAGATCGCTATTTAAAATCAGCAAAATCGGTTGGTAAATAACGGAGATATGAACAAAAATCCGAGACAACCTCTGAAAATTTCATCAAAAAATTGTTATAAAAGCAACAACAACACTGAATATAGAAAAAGATTTACATGATATAGTAGAAAAGTAGACAAAACAGGCATATCAAAAATTGAAAACTTTTTAAAACTTTTTGATGTAAAAAGTAAGTCTGTGGATGGAAATCAAAAGAAATTTCGATTAAAATTTTGTAGTTGGATGGAAACTACTACGGAAATCTCAACTTACAACACATCAGCAGGAGCGCCTTGCAAGTCATACGAAGACTTATGTTCAAGGTCAAAAAAGAGGGTCACACAAAAACTTTTTTCAATCTCAAATGAGGAAATTGCTGATACATTTAACGAAAGGAAAACCAACCTATGGATGCCGTACATATTGCAACTATTCTTCCTAATGCATCACCAAAACGACTTAAGCGAATTGTGGAAAGTATACCAACTCCAACATCACAATCAAATTTTACTGAAGAGGAAGCAATAGCGCTTATGTTGGAACTGGGTCTCAGTCGAAATAAGTACCAAATATTAAGGAAAGCTCTGCATGAAAAAGGACACAATATATTACCATCATACAAGGCGATCCAGGAAAAAAAAAAACTATCCTACCATCACCTATTGCTGTTAATGATGTGGAAGCTTGTATTGATATATCATCTTTGCTCGAAAACACAGCATCAAGAATTGTGTCAGACTTTTCAGAAGACCAACTAAGGAAAATTCATAACTGTGATGTTGTCTTAATGTGTAAGTGGGGATGTGACGGTTTATCAGCACTTCCAGAATACAAACAAGCTTGTGGAAGTCGGACATTAGCAGACTACAAAAGTGTATTTATGTCATCATTAGTGCCATTACGAATTCGTTCATATTCCCTTAATCCATCATCGTCAAGCATCGGAAATTCATTTGAAGATATATGGATCAATACAACTCCGGGTTCAAAAAATTTTTGTAGACCCATTGGATTTGAATATATAAAGGAGTCAAAGAAAACAACAAAAGATTTAGTGGAATATTTAAAAGATGAAATAAATGCACTGGAGCCCATTTGCATAAAAATAAAGGAATTCTCTATTAACGTATCATATCAGCTAAGCTTAACAATGATTGATGGAAAGGTCAGCAATGCCATAACAGAAACTTCTTCCTTCTGGAGATGCTCAATATGTAATGAGAAAAAGTCGCAATTCTCAAATATAAACAAAAGCAGAAGTATTAATGAAGAAGTCCTGTCTTTCGGAATTTCACCACTTCATGCCAGAATACGATTTTTGGATTACTTTTTACACATAGCATACGACCTCAAATATAGAAGTGTGCCAAATCAACAAAAAATAATGAAGAATTGAAAGAACTGAGAGCTGCGGAAAAAAGCAGAATCCAAGAAGAATTTAAAGTTCAGATGGGATTAAACATCGACAAACCACTTCCAAGTTGCGGTAGTACAAATGACGGTAATACGGCGAGAAGGTTTTTTCGTGATTTTGAAATTACTTCAAAAATAACTGGAATCGACAAGGAGTTGCTTCGAAGAGTTAACACTATTTTAATGGCACTGAATAGTAAACATAAAATTAATGGAAATCGATTTGGGGAATATACATCTGAAATTTCTAAATTACTTGTATCTCTGTATCCAAGGTATTGTGTCATGGTCAAATAATAATTGAATCGAATATTCTTCCACTTGGAGAGTTAACAGAAGAAGCCCAGGAAGCGAGGAATCGAGATTTTAAGCATGTTCAACTTTTCAGCTCAAGAAAATGCTCCAGGCAATCACAGAATGAAGATATTTTTAATAGTTTACTTCTATCTTCTGATCCTGTTCTTTCAACTATGCGAAAAAGATGGATTTGTTATGAAACTCTATCATCTCAAAACGAGGAAGATTTAAAGGACTTATATTACCTTCTGGATATGTATACCGATATGACAGATTATTTTATAGAAAATAAGTAGTGTTAGGAATTAACTATATAAGTAGGTTGTAAGAATTAATTGTATTATGTTTAAGATAAACAGTTCAAATAAAAAAAGCTATTATACTAACTGATGATATTGTATTAAATTGTGTTTTATATTTCGGTGGGCGGGAAAGGTGGTTTGTGTGGGGTGATTTAGGTGTTGTTGTGCGTGGCTCATAATAAAATTATATTTTTTTTATTGTATATACAATGTTATAGTCTTTAATAAAATAATTAACTAAATAATTTTTAAAAATTGTCCAAATATTTTATTCAACACCAAATGTATGTTCTGTCTGTCATACTTAATACTAAAATATGAAAAAGATGAAATTAAAGGACACAGGTTTAAATGAACATATTTTTGAATGTAATTGAGATATTGGCTTGAAATTTTTTGTAAAGGGTCGAGAATTTCCATATCTAACTAAAAAAAGATATTAAGGGATAAATATGGACTAAATTGTTGTAGCTATCTGCGACCCTATTAAAATTTTGATATAAATCATAGTTTTAGAAATTTAACAAATATGTAATATATGACAAAATCTTTATTTATGAACAAAACTCAATGAAATCTTCAACGCTTGTTAAATTTGTCATTTCAAATAAGAAAATGAAAAAAAAAATTGAAAAGGTCAAAGGGCATCCCGCAATTCCCAAAAATAGGAATGAAAATCCCAAAAATGGGATTTTTTACATTTTTGCCCATAAGGTCCACATTTCTTTCAGGGCTGGGAAAATACTTTTGGAGTAAATAGAAAACATATTGAGGTTTCCAAAACTGCTTTCAGTTTTCTGATCCCAGCTTTGGGATTTTAGAACATGTCGCCCAAAGTTGAAGTTTTGATAAAAAATAGGTCATATTCGGAAGGACGCAGTGGCAACATTTTCAAAAAATAGGACAAGTTTTTTACGCCAAAGCGTTCTGCGTAAAGATACCTTTTAGAAAACTATAAAATTGTTATATGTTCTTAAAGAAAATTTTATTTTATTAATAAAAGAGTAAGACAATTTTGGACATAAAAAACGGCAAAAATCATATATATTGGAAATTTTGTTGTCTAACTAACAAGAAAATATTGAGTCCATTTGGTCCAAAATTACGCCCGGTATTCAAAAAAAGGCGGACCAAGGTATGGTAAATTTTGTATCGCTAAATTTTTAAATGCCTATAACTCGGATATTATAAGAGATAAGTAGTATGTCCAAGCATGTCTTTGTATTTGGGTGAAAAACAAAAAAATGGCACGAGTTTAAAAATTTTATATGTCGTAGGTACCCTACTTTGAGTCGCCACAGCTCCGTCCCTGGGGCATCTGCGAGTTTCATGTTGAAAACTTAAACTCGAATACTCCTTGGCTACGCTCACGCCAAATTTTATCCCGATCGGATCAGCCGTTTAGAAATGCCAGATTTATTTCCAAAAAATTTCCATTCTGCCCCACTGTGCGTTGTTGTTGTTTCATTTAAAATTTTTAAAGTTATATGTTTAAAATACACTATGGTGAAGGGTATATAAGATTCGGCACTGCCGAATATAGCAGCCTTACTTATTTTTAGTACACTTTATTCACTGATTTTCATGATTACATAATAAAAATGTCACCTTTTAATGTATTAAAAAAAAACGTTATAACGCTTCAAAATAATCCGAATTTAAATTATTTAATCTTTTGGCAAAAACAACAAACATTTCTCAACTTTAAAGCTATGTAGCAGAAAAATTCAACAACATATGACATTAAAATTTTTCTAGTGATATAGAATTTCGTACTCTTAAATCTAATAAAAATAAATTAAAAAACTAATTTTACTTTTTCAATTAATCTCTATTTTTATTGAATTCAACCCTTTGAGAGTCGTAAGGCTCTGTGGCAGCACCGAGCCTGCCTGTTTTACAAAACCAACAGTCTGGCAACGCATCAGATAGAGGCAAACGAGTTGACAGACGTAAACAGAAATTAATTTCAAAAGTCGTCATTGCTACTACACATGTAGCTTTCTAGTCATTTGTTAAAGTAAATGCAAATTCCTTTTTATTAATTAAATAAATAATAAATAGTTGTTAAGTGTTATATATTCGTGTTTAATTCACCCGCTATACTATATTGGTGACCCCCGTTTTTAACGCAATTCTGAGGAACGAAAACTTTGACAAAATTTTCAACGACGCAGAAAATTTTTTTCTGGAAGCAGCGCAGCGGCTTATTTTTTTGAATTTTTAATTTTTTTGAGCAAATAACTTGTTGATTTTGTTCGAGCAAAACAAGTTCTGCTTATGAACAAACACCCGTACAACTTGAGGCAACGAAAATCAGCCGCCGACGGGGAAATCTCATCAGGTGGTGAGTAAATTGAATTTTTTGATACAAGCAGTGTTAACATGGCCGAGATGGAAAATATGTTAGCACAAATGCAAGCTTTACAACATGAAATCAACACTCTTCGAGAGTCTCAGGCGAATATGAATGACGCATCAAGATCAAATCTTCAGAAAGTTCATATTCCGAAATTCAACAAACACAATCCGCATTTGTGGTTTGCGCAAATTAAGAGATCATTTGCTTTGTGTTCCATCACATCGGATTCAGACAAATTTGATCTTGTCTCGGTACGTCTGGAAGACGAAATACTTTTATCAATTGAGGACCTGATAAAAAATCCTCCTCAGATTGATAAATTTGGTACATTAAAGGAACATCTCATTACAAAATTTGCTAAAACTTTTGAATCTAAACTGCGACATTTATTACAGGGTTGTGAAACCGCAGGTAAAAAACTTTCGGAGATTTTATCGACTATGAGACGTCTAGCTCCTAGTAAACAACGTGACAAGTTCCGTATCAGTAGCACCTTTACGTTTCGACGCAAGTGTTCCAGTGGATGCAGTTGCTCCCCATATGACTTTTTCTTACGTTTGCCAAGCGATTAAGAATTTAACAGATGAAGGAAAATTCAGTTACAACAGAACGACAACAGAGTTAAATCTAATCGACAACAGTCCAGATCTCGTAGCCGTTAACGAAATTCTCACCAGAATTCAACTGAGGCCAGTCAGTCAACACGGTTGGCGACAGCGGCAATAATAACATAACAGAGGAGAATCGTCTACATATTTTCGACAGGTCGACTAACACTCGTTTTTAAATTGATTTAGGGTCAGTGGTATCAGTAGTACCCCCATCTTTAATCAAAGCAACATTAACGCCAACCACTGTTAAGATTCTCGCTGCAAACAGCAGTGAAATTAAGACTTATGGTCACTGTGTTTTTAAATTGGACTTAGGTCTCCGCCGTGAACTCAAAAGGTTATTTATTATTGCTGATGTTCAATCGCCCATACATGGCGATACCCCAAAGCCAACATTAACGACTTTTCTGAAAAATTACATGGTAAGTCAATTTTTACAACTATTGACCTTGTTAGAGCTTACTACTAGATACAAATGGCTCCGGAGGACATTCAAAAGACAGCCGTTTGTACTCCATTTGGTTTGATAGAGTTTTAATGTATGCCCTTAGGGCTACGAAATGCCACGCAGACGTTCCAGAGGTTTATGGATTCTGTGTTAAGGGGCCTGGATTTTGTATATTGCTACATTGATGATATTATTATGTCGGAATCTGCCGATGAACATCAATGTCATTTACGACAAGTATTTGAGCGCCTTCGCCATAATGGTTTAACCATCAACGTTAACAAGTGTAATTTTGGTCAGTCAGAGGTACAGTTCCTTGGCTACATGATTAATGGTAGTGGTTGCCGACCTCCAACCGATCGTGTCACTGCCATCGTGAATTACACCAAACCCGAAACCATTTGCGAACTTCGTAGATTCCTCGGTGTTATTAACTACTATAGGCGATGTATTCCACAAGCACCACTCAATGGTTTTCTAACAAATTCAAGGAAGAGCGACAAGAGAAAAATTCCATGAACACCTGAGTCTGAAGATGCATTTTCTTCTTGTAAACGTAGTCTTAGTGAAGCCACAATGGTAGCACACCCAGCACCTAATTCAGACCTAGCTCTTAGTACAGATGCTTCTGACACAGCTATTGGAGCTGTCCTTGAACAAAGGTTTGAGGATACCTGGAGACCACTCGGTTTCTTTTCTCGAAAATTATCATCAGCCGAAAGAAATTACAGCACATATGATAGGTAATTGCTTGCGATTTATGAAGCTGTGAAATATTTCCGACACATGCTTGGAGCACGACATTTCGTGATTAAGACTGATCATAAACCACTAGTTTATGCATTTTCTCAAAAACCGGAGAAAGCTTCGCCTCGACAATTGAAACATCTTGATTTCATTTCACAGTTTACAACTGAAGTGATTTATTTGTCTGGTCCTGAGAATACTGTAGCAGATGCACTATCGCGTCTTAATGCAATTTCTATGCCATCAACAATTTCAATGGAATCAGCTCAAGAATTGGACGAAGAGTTAAAAACCTTACTGGAAGGTAATAATTCTTTTAAACTCAAATCGTCCATTTTGAATCTACATCAGTATACTGCGACGTATCAACTGGATATGTACGCCCTTATGTTCCTGAACAACTTCGTTAACAAATTTTTTGTATAGTACACAATCTGTCTTACCCAAGTGGCAAAGCTACTCTTCAACAAATTCGTAAAAAGTACGTTTGGCCAGCAATGAAAAAGCAAATCATTAGTTGGTCCCGAAATTGTTTGTCCTGTCAAAGGGTAAAGATTACAAGGCACAACCGATTACTGCCAAATAAAATCGATGTTCCAGACAATCGTTTTGACCATGTCCATTTGGATATCGTAGTGATGCCACTTGCACAGGGTTACAGATATTGTCTTACAATGATCGACGGCGTTGAAGGACATGTCTGCCCAGACTGTCGCAACAGCATTTTGGTCAAATTGGATATCTCGCTTCGGTTGCCCTAAAACTATCACTACTGATCAGGGTACTCAATTTGAGTCCAGTTTGTTCAAATCACTTGTTGAATTTACTGGTTCAAAGCGTTCACGAACAACTGCCTATCATCCTCAATCAAACGTATGGTTGAAAGGTGGCACAGGTCTTTTAAAGCTGCTCTAATGTGTCATCCTGACGTATCATGGGTTGATATACTACCGACAGTCCTACTTGGACTTAGAACCGCATTTAAGGAAGATCTTCAAGCATCACCTTCCGATTTACTTTATGGTGATTCATTGCGTCTTCCAAACGATTTCTTTGATGAAGCCGATAATCCTGTTGATTCTCCTGAATTTTTACGAAAACTTCGGGAATATTTTAATCTTGTGCGCCCTACACCAACAGCTCATCACAATAAAGGCAAGATGTTTATCTTGAAAAATCTTCATGATAGCACTCATGTCTTTCTACGTACTGATGCTGTTCGAGGACCTCTAAAGACACCCAACACGGGTCCGTACAAGGTTATAAAACGACTTTCAGACCGGTTATACACAATACGAATCAAAGAAAATGATGTAAACGTATCCACAGACAGGTTAAAACCAGCTTTCATCATAAATGAAACTCAGCAAAATATCACTTCGGAAATTCCCAACACACCACTTGATCAACAAAGAACAAATTCTACATCTCAAAATACCTCATCTGCTAATCAACTTCTTTCTAGTCTTTTGTTAAAGTAAATGTAAATTCCTTTTTGTTAATTAAATAAATAATAAATAGTTGTTTAGTGTTAATTGTTTTAAACCAATCGTTTAAACACAAAAAATATAAATCATACGTCTTTTATTCTCTTTTTGTCATACGGATGGAATTTTATTTTACTTTTTCATTAGACTTTACGTTCGTAAAGTGTGAAGTGCACTTAACAAACAACATGCAACTTCGACAATACAAAGTATACACAGACGTAGCGGCAAAAATGATATATTTCTCTTTCGCACGATAATATTTCAACTTGTTTTGTTTTGATCTTATTTTACGGGTTTCTTTTTTAATTTTCTTTTTGGATGTTAGTGGTAGTGGAAAAATTTTCACTACCACTATTTTTTAGTGGTAGTTGAAATATGTTTCACTACCACTAATTTGTTTAGTGGTAGTAAAAATATGTTTCACTATAGTGTTTACAAATAGTTGAACATCAAAATTTCGTCACTATAGTGGAATTTAGTTGAAACCTTAGTGCACTAAATATTTAATGCACTACCCCTTACTCTGTGTATTAGACGTTTATCTATTTCTAACGAAACCATTTAATAAAAGCAGATTTTAGTGTTTTTGAACCGAGATGAATGATATTTCCTTCTCTCTCTCTCTCTCTCACGCAAAATCAAAAGTTTCCTAGTGTGACCGGCACTTTGTGACACTAAATAATGGGCCGCCTTTTGAATATTTTGCACACCATTATATATTATGCACATGTTAGACCTTGTACACAATAGAAAACTTTTGTTGAGAAACTTTTTCTTAATTCTCTTTTGAAGTTTCCTTAATGTTTATACGTTGAAGTATACGTGTAAAACCTGTTCCACACTAGGAAACTTTTGTTAAGAAACTTTTTCTTAAAGGCCCAAACACATACAATACTTTGCGTAGAACTGCACAACGTAAAAAAAGTGGTGCCCAATCGTTGCGTTGATAAAGTATGAAAAAATATGTTTAAATAATATAAAATTGTGATTGTGACCGCTCTAATTAAAACACAAACAATAAACACGAGCTGCCAGTTGCAGTTCGACGCAAAGTATTGTATATGTTTGGGCCTTAATTCTCTTGTGAAGTTTCCTTAATGTCCACATTCCGAGTACGAGAAACTACTTACCGCGAGAGATATGAATCAAAAGTTTCTCTCTTACTCAAAATCAAAAGTTTAACAAAAAAAGTTTCCTAGTGAGGACCGGCACTAAGATAAACTTCGTACCGCGAGAGTGATGAATGATATTTCTTTCTCCTTTTCTCTCACGCAAAATCAAAAGTTGTATACATATGTCCAAGAGTTTATATGTTGACAAAGTGACCTTTTGAATATATATGGTAAATAACAAAAATCCCACATATCCAAAAATTTCACCACATTAAAGAAATATATACTATATACAACTTGTTTTTTTCCAATGTAAACAAGTGATTATCAGCTGTTCGGACTAGGCTCCTTATTAATTATATCATGGCTACTACAAAATACACAGCGGCAACACGTTTTAGGCTTTTCAAACCACAAGGTGTACGAGGCGTCACGAGCAATAAAAACTATTTCCCTCTTCTAAACACACTATTTCAAAATCAAACAAATGCTGATTTTAGACTTTTTCAAATGTCAAAAGTGATATCTCTGTATACTTTGTGTTTCAAACTTTTCGCGCTTAATAACACAAAGTATATCTAGGTGTCACCTTTAAAATCAGAAGTAGTGTAGCGTTTGTGAAACTTATGCATAAATTATAGCTAAACAAGTTAGAGTGCTATATTCGGCTGTGCCGAATCTTAAATACCCTCCACCAGCTACTTCTATGTTATTACTTTTCTAATTAATCAAATATTTGTAGAAATAAGTTTTCTCATGTCTTTAATAGAAAAAATTTTTGCATGTTTGTATGTGTGTGAAAGATTTATAGATTTTCAAAATACAAATACATATATAATTTTGTTCAACACAAATTGATAATGCTCTTTAAGTACGGTTAAAGCGCTTTTAGGGGCTGGACCTAGTATAGGAGAAATAGAAGTATACAAAACTAATATTTTTGCCAAATTATGTATCAATAGCTTAATTTGGTAATAAGTAATGTGCGTTTAAGAGATTTTCGTAAAAGGACTTTGTATGGGAGCTATGACCAATTATGTACATAAAGACAATATTTCAGAATTCTACTTGGTAATAAATATTGTGAATCTAAGTGATTTTATGGACCTAGTATGACAGCTATGACCTAATATGGACCGGTCGTAAAACAATTTTATATTTGGTTATGAGTTATGTGCGTTTTTTCTGATTTTCGGAAGGGAACCTTGTTTGTGTGTTTTTCTAAAAGGGACCATATATGGGAACTATGATCAATTGTGGACCGTCCGGAAAAACATTTCACAATGTTATTTCTCTTTATATAAACAATACCTGTAATACCAAATAAATTTTTTATCGATATCTTAACTTAGTAATGAGTTATGCGCGTTTAAATGATTTTCGGTAAGGGACCTTGTATGGGAGCTATGACCAAATATGAACCGATCGAAAAAATCTTTCTTTGTAATGTTTCTGTATATAAGAGCAATATTTGTCTAAATTTTATATCGATGTCTTATTTTAGTAATGATTTTCGGGAGGGGACCTGATTTTCGGAAGGGACCTTGTATGTGAGCTATCACCAATTATGGACCGATCCAAAAAAGCTTCCATTGTAATATTTCTGTATATAAGAGCAATACTTGTACCAAATTTTATATCGATATCTTAATTTAGTAATGAGTTATGTGCGTTTAAGTGATTTTCGGGAGGGGGCCTTGTATGGGAGCTATGACCAATTATGGACCGATCCAAAAAAGCTTTCATTGTAATATTTCTGTATATAAGGGCAATACTTGTACCAAATTTTAGTAATGAGTTATGCGCGTTCAAGTGATTTTCGGGAGGGGACCTTGTATGGGAGCTATGACTAATTATGGACCGATCCAAAAAGGCTTTCATTGCAATATTTCTGTATATAAGGGTAATACTTGTACCAAATTTTATATCGATATCTTAATTTAGTAATGAGTTATGCGCGTTTAAGTGATTTTCGGGAGGGGACCTTGTATGGGAGCTATGACTAATTATGGACCCATCCAAAAAATTTTTCTCTGAATAAATTCTATTATCATAAAATTTTAATTTCTAAAATTTTGTGAAGATATCGACATAACGACGGAAGTTATTAACAAAAAACCAAATTTCCGGGAATATGTACTTTTGTATGGGAGGTATATGAAATTGTGGACTGATTCTGGCAATTTTCCACAGATATTAAGCTTTTGTGCGGAAACGAATGCGTGTCGATTTTTATGGAATTATCTTGCATAGTTTTCGAGAAAATTACATCAGAATGTGTAAAAAATGCTTATTTTTTCGAGGTTGTTTCAAATTTTGATTCATAACTTTTCCCGATGTGAACCGATTTTGCCCATTTTCAATACCAAACTGCTTAGGATAACAATAAATATTTGCGGTGAATTTGGTTGATGTCCTTGGCTTAGATTTAACGTGAGCGTGTTTTAGGCAGACAGACGGACAGACAGACGGACATAGCTAAATCGACTCAGAATTTCATAAGGACCAAGAATATATATACTTTGTTGGGTCTCAGATGAATATTTCTTGGTGTTACACACGGAATGACAAAGTTACATATACCCTCTATCACCACTGATAGTGGTGGAGGGTATAAAAAGTGTGAAACTTGTGCTGAATAAGATAGAAATACTTTTTTTGCTCGTTACGTCTCTGTATACCCTGTGCTTTAAAAACTGCAAGTTACAAACCATGGGGGTATATTGATTTTGTGATTCCGTGTGTAACACATCGAAATATTGCTCTAAGACCCCATAAATAATATATTCTGGGACCTCGTAAGATTCTAAGACGATCTAGCTATGTCCGTCCGTCTGTTGTTGGCACGATAGCGTCCACAAAATGAGAGATATTGAAATGAAATTTTCCCAAAATATATTTTATTGATCAGAAATGTTTGGTATTGAAAAGGGGCAAAATTGGTCAACGATACAAATGTACCCCCCGGAATATTGTATAAATAGCTTCAAATATTCACAAATTCGATATTTATGAAGCAAATACCACAAAATTTCGCATAGGTAAGTTTTTTGACGTCTGCAAAATAATTCTGCATTATGGCGGACAAAGGACCATAATTGGCCCTACTCCCCATATAAGGTCCCCTTTAGAAAATGACTAAATAGCTGATTACTGGCTTAAAAATGGGAACATAGCGATGAAATTCGACACACATAAGTTTCATGGAAGCCAATATCTCCCAACCAAATTTTATGTATATCGGTCCATAATTAACCCTACCCCCCATATAACGTCCCCTTCAGAAAATGACTTTAACGCTCATTATTCGCTTAAAAATACTAGTACAGAAATGAAATTTGATATAAATAAGTTTCTTACTAGCCAAAACCTGTCTATGAAATTGTATGTGGATCGGTCCAAAATTGACCCTATCCCCATATAAGAAAATGACTTTAAAGCTCAGTACTGGCTTAAAAATACTAGTAGATTTATGAAATTCGACATAAACTAGTTTCGTTTAAGCTAATATCTCTATCTCTTCTATAGGAACCGAAATCTCTCTATCAATTTTTATGAGGATCAGTCCATAATAACACAACCCCATATAAATTCCGCCCAAGAAAATGACGCGAAAAATACGAAAAATTCGACATAAAACAATTTTGATTTAAAATATCTCTCCCCCATTTTATGACTTTAATGCTCCTTAATGGCTTCAAAATACAAGTAGATTGATGAAATTTTAAACAAATAAGGAACTGAAATCTTCCTACAGACTTTTATGAGAATTGGTCCATATATGTATGTATAAATAACCCTACTCCCTATAAAAATTAGTACTGTCAATAGTAAAACCCCCAGTGAATGAACCTCTTTCAAATGTTCTCATTAATATCGATATATTATAATAAAATATTCAAAATATCAAAGTTCATTTTATGGCAGTGATTTGATGGTGGGTACAAAAGATTCGGCATAGCCGAATATAACACTCTTACTTGTTATCTTTCATTTAATGTTTTTTAACAATATTACTTTTTAATTTTATATGTTTGTTAAAATTTTTCTTTTTTGGTGAAATTTATTTCATATTTGTTCTACACAAAACAAAATACAACCCTGATAAGCGGCCGACGCGTCAAAAGTTGAAAGTTGCTGAACTTTTCGCGGCAGACGAGGTACATTTGACTTTACGTACGTAAAGTGTGATCGTGTGAAGTACCCTTAACTTGTTATCAGGACGAATTCATACAAGGTGGTGATATTCTATCAGCTGATAATTTTTTTAATTCGTCTGGTCTACGTAACTGTCAAAGTTTGTTATTGTATACATTTTTATATTTAAGAAATTCCGTTAAACTGAGAAAAACTTCGTTTATATTTTAAATTATTAAAGTAAAAAATATAAAAATACCAAGCATCTCGTAAAGAAATATCATTTTATTTAAATAATGATATAATTGGTATGCATACAAAAAATTTTATTAAGGAAAAAATATTTTTTTTGTTATATAATAACATATTAAACAAAATTGTTTTATATTTTATATTAACAGTGTGTAAATTACTGTTAAATGTTAACAAATTAAGCAATATTTTTTACATATTCACTATGTATATAAAGAGATAAACTAAAAAAATCTGTTCCGGAACGCTTTATATAACAAAACCCGTATTAGGTATATTCCTGTCCGGCTGCTGCTACATATTGAAAATTACTCCGCTGGAGTAGAAAATATATATTTTTATCATAAATCTTGTATCTTTGTATTTAGACTTTTAGTATTTTATAAATAGTCGACTTCTTCCGACTTTTCAACTTTTTTTGACTATTTTTTTTACCTTTTTTCGAGTTTTTCGGACTATTTTAAAGTTTTTGACTCTTTCCACTTTTTTAAAGTTTTCAACTATTTTAGACTTTTTTCTACTATTTTCGAGTTTTCGACTTTTTTCGACTTTTTTCGACTTATTCCGACCTTTTACGACTTTTTCCGCCTTATCGACTTCTATTTACAAAGTCAACTTTTTGCATAGACTGTAGTCGAGTTATCGACTTTTTTAGAACGAAATAGTCGACTTCGACTTTTTTAGAACAAAATAGTCGACTTCGACTTTTTTAGAACAAAATAGTCGACTTCGACTTTTTTCGACAAAAAGTCGATTGTTCGATTATTCGAAAGTCGATTTATAGAACCCTAGCGTGTTGTGTACTAGGGTTCTATAAATCGACTTTCGAATAATCGAACAATCGACTTTTTGTCGGAAAAAGTCGAAGCTATTTTGTTCCACAAAAGTCGGTAACTCGACTATGGTCTGTGAAAAAAGTCGAAGAGCAGACTTTGTTAATAAAAGTCGATAAATCGAAAAAGGTCGATAAGTCGAAAAAAGTCGAAGAGTAGTAAAAATTCGAAAAGACGGAAAAAGTCGAAACTCGAAAATTGTAGAAACAAGTCAAAAATAGTCGAAAATTTTAAAAAAGTGGAAAAAGAACCCCATTGGGTACTTCTCTTCGACATAAACTAGTTTCGTGTAAGCTAATATCTCTATCTCTTCTATAGGAACCGAAATCTCTCTATCAATTTTTATGAGGATCAGTCCATAATAACACAACCCCATATAAATTCCGCCCCAGAAAATGACGCGAAAAATTCGACATAAAACAATTTTGATTTAAAATATCTCTCCCCTATTTTATGACTTTAATGCACCTTAATGGCTTCAAAATACAAGTAGATCGATGAAATTTTAAACAAATAAGGAACTGAAATCTTCCTACAGACTTTTATGAGAATTGGTCCATATATGTATGTATAAATAACCCTACTCCCTATAAAATAGGGAGTAGGGTTATTGTAAATATTGTAAATAATTGTGCTTTTTAAAAATAGTTTTATATTTTGCATATTAATCAAAAACGTTTTTATTTTTATATGATTTCAGGTATATTTTTTTTATTGTTATTTTGGCCATTGTGGCTTATATTACTGAATTATGATAATAAATAAAATAAATAAAAATTAGTACTGTCAATAGTAAAACCCCCCTTAATGAACCTCTTTCAAATGTTCTCATTAATATCGATATATAATAATGAAATAATCAAAATATCAAAGTTCATTTATATGGCAGTGATTTGATGGTGGGTACAAGAGATTCGGCCTTAAATTTTTTAAAGTAGACTCATTTGAACAGCTGACCATTTTTTGAAACTAGCCATTTGTGGTATTATTTGCCAATAATTTATATGTTGCCAAAAAATTCTGTGGTCTTTATTATAAGTAACAAAATGTTTTTGAAAGGCACACCAGTAATTGTCTTACCTTCAATTAATAATTTGTTGTGTAGCTGATAAACAAATTTTGACATTTCAGTATTTCCAACAAATTGCTTGTATTTTTAGACGTTTTTTGTACAACAACTCGTTTCACTACTTATTTTTTTTACTTGCCATAATTGCTTTTGGGAAATTGTTCACTTCAAAAATTTTGCTTTAAAAACGGGTCATTCTACCTATAGTGCATTACATATGTAATATATTCATATTACATATTATAGTACATGCTATAAAAAATAAAGTAAACAAAAAGAAACTCTATTTAAAATCAAGATTTTAAAGAAAAAATATAGAGAAAATGCTAATACTTTATAGCGATTTGCAAAATACTAGAAAATAAATTTGTATGTGTTGAATTATTTAGTCTGGCATCCCAACAACTTGGTTTTATTTCCCTTTCGAGCTGTTTTACGGTGATTTGACGGCTTTATTTTTTTCCAATCATCTTCTAAGCATATCAACGCGTTACCGACGGTTAATTTTTAAAGTTGCTGACGACGATTTTTTATATTTGACTTCTAATATACACATTTTAATAAATTTTGAACAAAAATTATAAACAAATTGTGACTGCTTGCAAATGTTTAACAAATATGGCTCTGGTAAATACTATTCATATATGTATTTCTGTCTTAGTCACTTTATAAATACATTTTTGTTAAAGTTTTCCCTCTTGGCCTGCTTTATTTTGCGGCGTTTGTTAGAGCTTTACGCCGTAGCGGATTAAAATAGTCGACGCAGGTCTCTGCCTCAAACTTTTGTCGTCAGCTAAATTTCTTTGGTTGTTAGCCAGCTTTCCCGTGTTAATTAAGAAAATTTAAAAGCCGTAAACAAAAATAGTAAAAAAAAAATAAATTAAAATATAATTAAAGGTACGGGATAATTTTTAAAATAAGGTAAAACTAAATACAGAATTTCAAAAATAGTGACGATATACCACAACAAAATTGTTATGAAAAGAAACATGATATGCATATGCACGGGGAAAGTAATCATTAAAACAAAAGAATACACAAATATTTTTTGCTTAAATTTGCAAACGTCATTCGGTTCATTTTTTCTAAAGATTATACAAGAATTTTGAATAAACTAAAATAATTTTTTTGAAATACATTTGTTACTTATAATGGTTTACAACACAAACACGAAAATAAAAAATTCAAAGAAAAGAAAAAAGTGTATATCGGCTGTTGTGGGATGTGTATTTTATTGTTGTTTTTTTTTTTAATTTGTGTTGACATAGTCTTTAAATTGCAACAACCAACCATATGATACAGTTAAATAATTTGTGTAATAATTCCAATATAATACTTGCAATGAAAAGTTTTTTTTGTAGTTTGTACTTATATTCTTGTTGTGGTCAAATATTATATTAATACAATAAAAACAAATAATGGTTGAAATGACATTGAATCTTGAGCGATTTGTTAAGTTTATAAGTTTTAAACAATTTTTGTACATGTGAAGTTATTGTTTTCAAATGCACCTAAGGAAAATCTTTAAGAAAATGTTATGTATGTTTTAATGGAGCACAAATGTATTTCTAGCTAAAACTGTTATTCATTTTTAACCTGACTGTTATACTATTTGTGTTAGATTATTTATATACTGGTACTTTTGGTCCAAAAAATTATTATTTTCTTTCTCCCGTAAAGGGTAAAACAGTATTAAAGTCTCGATAACTTCTAATCAGAAAAATGATATAGGTATTAACAGTTTTTTTCTCATATTACATTTACATCAGTATACATTTATTTATTTATTTATTTATTTATTTATTTATTTTAAATACATATTGATTTATTAAATATAGTAATATTAATTTAATAAGGCCAAAATTCGAAAAGTCGAAATGAGGCTTCGTTTGAAAATTATACCAAACGCCTAGAAATTTTTAAATTATTCGGGGGCCTAGGTCCTGAAAACAATTTGTTTAAGTCTAACGTAACCGATTATGGCCAATAGGCTAGGTTTATTTTTGAAATAAATTAAAATTAAATTAAAATAACTTAAGTTTAAATAAGTCTAACGTTAAAGGACAAGAAAACTAATAATCAATAATATGTCTGAGATTTAAAAAATAAATATCTTGAAATCTGATTTACAATTAATAACAAATTAAATGAAATTGACGTTGTTTGGATATAGTTTTAGACAAGGGATATAAATGTTAATATTCAAAGAAACATTTTAGTGGCATATTTGTATTATTATGATGATTAAATTAATAAAAACCTAATATCACGGTACTACGTTGGGTTTTATAAGTTTCTGTTTATGTACATAATGGTTTTACGCCTTAAACTATAATTTATACATAATATATAATTAGTTTAATACATAAATAACATAAATAGGTTTATCGCAACCAAAAAAAATCTAACATAAATGAATTTTTCGAAAAATAACTTTCCTCTTTATATTACGTATAATATTTCAATTTAAAATTTTTTGATTAAGAGTATTTATTTAAATGGTGTCGTATGTCAAACAAAATGTTTTGAAATATTAAACTGTATAACTCAGGACAGACTTCTTTATTTGTTATACTATATTATTAATTAGATCATATACTATATTATTAATTAGATCATATTAAGAATTGTTTATGCAAACTTTTTATAAGTTATAAATTATGGCTTATACTATAGGTTATTGGAATAAAGAAATTAAATGAATGGCCTACAGAAAATATGCAGCAAATAAAATAAAATCTGATGTTTTTGTTTTCGCAGATTCTCACATATTTTATATAGGTAACTTCTTTATTAAATGCTTTATTACTCTACTTCTTTTTTTTTTTTTGGCTGGGATTAGGGATTATTAAAATAGGGTCACTAAACCAAATAGTAGTTATTTAACATTGTAATAATTGTTCAATAAGCTCAGATGAAACTTTAAATAATTTTTTAAAGAAATTTTAGGCCACGAAGGACTTAATCAAATTCTTAAAATTTACCAAGTTACATATTTAGAGGTGAATTTATAAGATATAGAAGATCATCAACAATTAAAAAAGAAAATGAAACAGTTCAGGAATGAAAGCTGCAATAATTTTCTGTCATCTGTGGATGATGAAACACTGGTGAAACACAATGGGGTAGCATTCTACACTCAGTAAGAATATTTTGGCAAAAGTTTTTGAGTTAAATCATAATATTTCATATCGGTTAAGAGATACCGCTGACATTGCTGATGGAAAATAATGGAATTGATTCTAAAGTGCCAATTTTAACAAATTCTTATATTACTTCCCGAAAAAAAGTTTGTGATATAATTAAAAAATTCATCTGGAATAAATTTGATAAACACAAATGCCTAAAAATTCTCCCAAATAAAGGCTTTACTTAAATAAATGGAGTAGGTTTATTTACAATTATTGTTGTAATTCTGAATACAATATTTGAATGTGGAGCTTAGTTTTAGATTTTGCTTTTTTGTTACTTCGTTTTCAATGTTGGTAGACATTCCTATTGTCTTGTACAGCGAGGGAAATTATTAGGCCATTAAGGGCCTAAGTGGACTGTAATTAAAAAAGTAATAATAAAAAACAATATTATACACTCTTTTTCTTTTCAAATTAAATTGAGTCATTAAGGACTCTAGTTTTAGTTAAGGAGGGTCATTAAGGACCCTAGGTGAGCCATTAAGGACTCGGGTTGAATCATAAAGACTCAATGATTAATACGGTGACAATCCCGATATAATCCATCCGAATATGGTATAATGGGCAAGTGGAAGCCCAGGGCTTTGCAAAATCCTGCCTTTCATCATCATCGGAGCTACTTCTGGCCCCAGAACCAACGCTACCCGGTAAGGTAGCGTTGGTTCTGGTAAGAAAGATGAATTGTTGGATCGGCTAATTGGAGCCCTTTAAAAGGTTCCAAAACTAATTCCGACACGGAGATCGGAGGAGTTTTTATTTGATCCATTTTGTGAACTCTAGCCATTATAACAAGGCGTTGAGTACTTTCGAACCGCGACTCGATCTCCAACCTGCCATATTCGTGATTTCCAATCTTTACAACAGGAATCTTCAGTTTGGAGACCAATTCCGTACAAATGTAGCTATTTTGGCAAAAACTGCAGCAAATAAAATAAAATCTGATGTTTTTGTTTTCGCAGATTCTCACATATTTTATATAGGTAACTTCTTTATTAAATGCTTTATTACTCTACTTCTTTTTCTCTTTTTTGGCTGGGATTAGGGATTATTAAAATAGGGTCACTAAACCAAATAGTAGTTATTTAACATTGTAATAATTGTTCAATAAGCTCAGATGAAACTTTTAATAATTTTTTAAAGAAATTTTAGGCCACGAAGGACTTAATCAAATTCTTAAAATTTACCAAGTAACATATTTAGAGGTGAATTTATAAGATATAGAAAATCATCAACAATTAAAAAAGAAAATGAAACAGTTCAGGAATGAAAGCTGCAATAATTTTCTGTCATCTGTGGATGATGAAACACTGGTGAAACACAATGGGGTAGCATTCTACACTCAGTAAGAATATTTTGGCAAAAGTTTTTGAGTCAAATCATAATATTTCATATCGGTTAAGAGATACCGCTGATATTGCTGATGGAAAATAATGGAATTGATTCTAAAGTGCCAATTTTAACAAATTCTTATATTACTTCCCGAAAAAAAGTTTGTGATATAATTAAAAAATTCATCTGGAATAAATTTGATAAACACAAATGCCTAAAAATTCTCCCAAATAAAGGCTTTACTAAAATAAATGGAGTAGGTTTATTTACAATTATTGTTGTAATTCTGAATACAATATTTGAATGTGGAGCTTAGTTTTAGATTTTGCTTTTTTGTTACTTCGTTTTCAATGTTGGTAGACATTCCTATTGTCTTGTACAGCGAGGGAAATTATTAGGCCATTAAGGGCCTAAGTGGACTGTAATTAAAAAAGTAATAATAAAAAACAATATTATACACTCTTTTCTTTTTCAAATTAAATTGAGTCATTAAGGACTCTAGTTTTAGTTAAGGAGGGTCATTAAGGACCCTAGGTGAGCCATTAAGGACTCGGGTTGAATCATAAAGACTCAATGATTAATATGGTGACAATCCCGATATAATCCATCCGAATATGGTATAACGGGCAAGTGGAAGCCCAGGGCTTTGCAAAATCCTGCCTTTCATCATCATCGGAGCTACTCCTGGCCATAGAACCAACGCTACCTTACCGGAAAGATGAATTGTTGGATCGGCTAATTGGAGCCCTTTAAAAGGTTCCAAAACTAATTCCGACACGGAGATCGGAGGAGTTTTTATTTGATCCATTTTGTGAACTCTAGCCATTATAACAAGGCGTTGAGTACTTTCGAACCGCGACTCGATCTCCAACCTGCCATATTCGTGATTTCCAATCTTCACAACAGGAATCTTCAGTTTAGAGACCAATTCCGCACAAATGTAGCTATTTTGGCAACACAGGTCCAAAAACTGATCTCATCAAAAATTTTCCTGTGTGGCAAACAGAGTTGTATCTGCAGGGTTGGGGAAAGAGCTACGGCTTGTCGCATTTGTACATTAACAAACGAAGTGGCCTGATGTTCTCTAGGCTTCGTAGCCTTGGCCTTGGGATGCAGAAGGAAATGGTGGGTTTCTTTGCAATACTTGCAGGTACCCCCACTTTTGCAGTTTTTACTAATGTGGCCACTAGACAAACATCGATAACAAATTTTATATAACGCCACTTTACGGAATCTATTTTCCAAATTCAATTTCTCAAACTTCCGACAGAATCTCAAGGTGTGATTCTTATTCCTGCATATCGGACATTTCCGGCGTGTTTGATGAATGACAGGATTCGAGCCCGAAGCTTCCACTTCTTTATTTGTTGTTATAGTGGGCGGTGGAACTATGGATGGCACTTCAGCAATCTCTATGGTTGCTACTTCATCCACGACTGGCGGTACAGTTACCGTTGAAATATTGGACTCCGAAGGTTTAGGAGCGCTCAAATTATGCACTGCTTCCTTTAGTGCATCAACATTTAGAAACGATGAGTTGGCAACATCCTTTGGATCTTCATTAAGAAGTTCATCTTCCAACAAATCGTTGAGTTGTCTAACAGAGTCCATTATTCTAGGAAAAAGAAAAGTTAGTAGGAAGAAATTGACATAAAATGGTAGGTATTAATTTGGTAAAACAACAAGTTTGGTTATTGGTCTATTAAGAGTTCCATTCGACGTCCGAACGTCGACGACGCGAACGTGACCATCAGTACCATTGTAAACTTTCACTACTCTACCTATCTTCCATGCAGTAGCAGGTAATTGCTCATTTCTCAAAACCACTAAATCATTTAGGCTAACATCTCTTTGAGGATGCTGCCATTTGTATCTTTTGTGCAAAGTGACTAAATATTCCACTTTCCATCTTTTGCAAAATTGATGAATAAGTGCTTTCAATTTCCGATCGGAGGACGGAGATCGGAGGAGTTTTTATTTGATCCATTTTGTGAACTCTAGCCATTATAACAAGGCGTTGAGTACTTTCGAACCGCGACTCGATCTCCAACCTGCCATATTCGTGATTTCCAATCTTCACAACAGGAATCTTCAGTTTAGAGACCAATTCCGCACAAATGTAGCTATTTTGGCAAAAACTGTGTGGCAAAATTTTCCTGTGTGGAACGTTATTTGTTGTTATAGTGGGCGGTGGAACTATGGATGACTGGCGGTACGGTACTGCTTCCTTTAGTGCATCAACATTTAGAAACGATGAGTTGACAACATCCTTTGGATCTTCATTAAGAAGTTCATCTTCCAACAAATCGTTGAGTTGTATAACAGAGTCCCTTATTCTAGGAAAAAGGAAAGTTAGTAGAATGAAATTGACATAAAATGGTAGGTATTAATTTGGTAAAACAACAAGTTAGGTTATTGGTCATTCGACGTCCGAACGTCGACGACGCGAACGTGACCATCAGTACCATTGTAGACTTTCACTACTCTACCAATCTTCCATGCAGTAGCAGGTAATTGCTCATTTCTCAAAACCACTACATCATTTAGTACATCTTACATCTCTTTGAGGATGTTGCCATTTATATCATTTGTGCAAAGTGACTAAATATTCCTTTTTCCATATTTTAATTTTAATTTGACTGCATGAAAGTTTCCGATCAATCATACAGCGTTTGCAATGATGAACTACTGTACGTATCAAAGTTCGCAATCGAGGGATATTCACATCGGTATATTCTTAGCATTAACTCCGCCATGAATCGTGAGCCGATGAACTATTTCTGCGTTAAGTTTCGCTAACCGACACCCGTAAGGTAGAATAATTGGGTATTGCTCCCGATAAGATAATGAAGGTGATTTGACTAATCTACCATTTAATCGCATCACTTTCTTTTCATCGAGGAATGGATTTAAAGGAATCAATGAACTCTTTGATGGTAAGGGTTTCTTTTTCAAGAGATAAATATATTCTTCGGCATAAAGAGCCTTCTGAGCGAAGAGAACCTTTCCAAGACATCTTGTTATTGTGTAAAGAAAGTACCATTCATTTTCACCTTTCGAACTTTTGAATAATTAACCCATATTGGAATCTTGATAAGATTAACTTGGTCAAAGAAATTTACAAATTTCAAACACTCTTCCCTAGTCGAGTTTGTATCTTGGCTATGATAACGACTGGACTTAACCAACCTACTGGATCAAAAAACTTGGCAATGGTCGATAATACCTCTCTTTTCGTATAAGAAGATTTCGCTGCTAAAGGACATACCCTAAAGTAAAAACAGTCTATCTGCGCATTCCAATATATGCCTAACGTTTTCGAACTACTAGACTCCATAAATGTTAGAAGCTTGGCGTCAACTAAATGATCAGTTGGCAAACCTTTCAAGATTGACTTATCATTCGAAGTCCAATTCGAACCAGCAGACGACAAAGCCGTGAACAATTGGTCTATAGCTTACAACGCACTAGAAACGTCATGAGCTCCAGTCAATACATCATCGGCATACATTCCTACCCTTAAAATTTTTTTTTTTTGCTGTTTTGTAGTTTTTATAAAGCTAGTAGCTTTAATTAGCCATATAAGGCCCTAAGGGCTCGGTTATGTAAATGAAGAATTAATAAAAAAAAAA